>NW_015150641.1:386795-402546 GCF_000732505.1 Cyprinodon variegatus | reverse complement strand
CTAACCAGCAGTCTACAGACTGACCAACTTCATCTATCTCCACTCCACCACCAGGTTCAGGCCTGGGGGAAGGAACAGCCCTGTTCTTTACTCCTATTCATGTTTATCTTTCAAAATTCAGTGGTATGTTTGGTGCCGAGGTCTGAGTGCCAAAGGCCAAGTAATTATATCAATAAATTTCTTTTAATTGCCTTTTCTCTTCATGTGAGTTTTTCAGATTAAAATGGCTGTAATGTCACTCTAATGTTAAACTTATTTCCAAAATGTGGTACAGTATCCCACCATCAGCCAAGAAATATAACTTCAGCAAAACAGATAAACCTGTCAGGTGTTTAAGCCTTAGCCAAGTGAAACAAATGCAAATTAAAAAAGACTTGATAATAAAAACATTTCTTTCCATCTTTCCTAAATAGCAAATGCACATTAGCTTATATAAACAGCAACGCTTAATGAGTTCTCCTTGCTTCTTTTTATTATTAAAATTATTATTATTATTATGTTAATTCACAATGTAAATAAAAACTACCTCTCACATCTTTGTTCTCTGGAGATTTAATGATTTACTGCTTTAAAGAGGAGATAATTAAGAATACCTTATTAGCATTATCTTTAATGGTGCAAGACATCAATTGCCTTGAGAGAGAAGCAAGTACTCTTTTTTATTTCATCCAAGCAGACGTTTTTCTTTCTTTCCTACTTAAACAACTAACCTGAATAATTAAAGGGAAAAAAGGCTCTTTCACACAGGAAAGTAAAATGCATTGTTCTGTGATAAACAGTTCCATGGATCCTATTGCATGACAATATTAACCATATTAAGTACAAAATTAGGGTGAGTTTTATTTATCAAAATAGGAAACTCATAATTGAGATCAAACGATTTAATTTCAAGGTAGGCCCAAAAAAGAAACGATGAACCGCAGCCTCAGTAACCTCAGTTGAACCTCAAATTTTATTTTTTTTTTTGTATCAAGATGATGGAGTTGTGATTTATTGCCTCAGCATCCACCACATGATAATAAAATAATGCAACCGCTGCAAAGTTCTGCAAAAAGTCCTGCTGATAAAAAAGGAAACGCTTAATCTCAGTGATGCCAGCAGGGAACGTGGCCATGAGGGTATGACACTCTGTGGCCTTAAGAGAGTGGACGTATCTCTACTGACCTCTGCCCCTTTTTCTGTCTCTCATTTGTGTTTTTCTCTGTTACTCATTCTGTCAGCCTTCATATTCCTCTCATTAACACCTCCGCCTCCCACTGACTCGCATGGCTCTGCTCTAGCACTTTGTCATCACATTAGGTCAGAGCAATTTGTCGATGATGCAAAATCCAAGGTTACCTCACTTCTGTGGATGATAGTCAAAGGATATTTAAATACATGCTGCAGCATAGGGTCAGTGTTTTTGGTACAAAGCTATGGGACTTGGTCCTCTTAATTTATTTATATTTACACAGTGCAGCACATGTGCTGCCCTCACAGATCCTGCTTCATTAGACTAAATAAGTGTTCCAAGAGATATAAAACCCACTCTCTGGGTAAATAAAGTTTAGCAAGCATTTTCATCTTACCCTATCTATAAGTCCACCCAATCAATAACACTTGTCTTTGGCAAAAAAAAAATCTGCAGTTCCCTTGGGTTTTTTGTCCAGGGTCTTTCCAAATGACGATGAGGTGCGCTTTCTTATGGTGTCTCTCAGCTGTGAAGCAGCTTTACTGAGAGGAGGGGAGGGAAAGTTTACATTATTTTAAAAGCAAAATAAAGATGCAGGTATTGAGTCTGACTTTATTGTAATAGTTGGTTTATGAAGCTTTACTATAATTTGCTGCATAGAGGATCATCGGGGCTCCTCTTCTCTCCATTCAGAACATCTCATCACAGAGCTGCGTGTCCTGAGCCCATAACATCATCAGCAACCCCTCATACCCACATCATGGATTGTTCTCTCTGCTGCCCTCTGGAAAGGGGCTTTGCAGCATTCGCTGCGGGTCCAGTATGTTCTGCAACAGCTTTTTCCCCTTGCCAGAAAATATTGAACTGTGGAACTCTAAACTGTGCCCTGCTTCACACATGACCATAACTGGACTTATACTGCCATTGTATTCTTTTCTTTGCACTGTGAACATTGTTGAACATTTATTTTTAGCATATTTTAACATACACCGCTATTGCTGCTTCACTTAACATTGTACTTTTATTTTATTTTATTGTAAATTCATTACCTCCTCATGGGCCATAGGCTACAAAGTTTCATTCTGCATACTCCCTGTGCATACAAAATTACAACAAAGTTAGTCTTAAGGGAAGTGTGTTGCAGTGAGCTTGTCGCAGATATTTTTGATTAATGCTCAATAATCAAGCGTGGTCTGCGCTATGTTTATTCCACACCACAATGCAAGAGGCACAATTACGAACTAGCTGTGGGTCTAGATATGGCTGAGGCGGTGGGGAAGTGGGGGCAAGTTTGTGCGACAACGGAGGGACATGCGGGCGAAAAAGAACGGGGATCCAGGTGGAACATGGGTCTCAGCGTTCTCGTGCACCTCGCTGTTCTAGCTGGTCCATCTTCAGGAGTTGTTTTCCACAATGGTGGGCATATAAACAAAACAAGCCGATAAGGTACCAAACAGGAAATACGCATAGAGTAGAGCGGATGTAGATTTGACCAATCAGAGGCCTCCTGTCTGCGGAAGGGGCGGAGGCACTTTGCTTCACTGCGACACACACACAGACCACCTGGTTCTGAGTATAAATCAGCATTAAGCCTAATAGTCAACCATAAGGTGGCCATGAGGTGTAAATGCGCTGAAAAGCAGACATAAAGATACAGATGAGATCCCCAGAGAGATGATGTGATTAAAAAAGATTTGATGGGAAACACCCTCTTTTTCCTTCCAAATTTTCTCTGGGCATACATTCCAATTATGCTTTATGTGTTTTGTATGTTTTACCCTTTTATGATGCTCTACTATGTATAGTCTTATTATGTTTGAATGAATTCTGTTTATTCATTTTACCTTTATGTTTATTCATTACAGATCTATCTCCCCTGTTTCCTCACTAATCTGATCTAATCTGGTCTAATCCACATGATTGTGTTTCCACAGATCCCATTTTTTTCAGGATGACTGATTTCACTCTTTTTTTTCTATAAAAATATTTTTTTGTCTCATTTGTGTTTTCTTTCATCTTTTTGACCTACCGGAAAAGGTTTTTGTAAAGGAACAAGAACACCCTGAGGAGAACCATTCCTTTATAAAAATGGCGGTCATAGCATCATGCTGTCAGGATGCTTTATTTCCACAGGGAAAGAGAAGCTGTTCACAACTGATGGAAAGAATTCTGTAGTTAAATACAGTGCAATCCTAAAAAAGAAAAATTATATTTGAGGCTACAGAAGAATTTACACTTAGATTACGGTTCCCCTTTCAGCATGACAACTGCAGTCAACATAAGCCATACCGAGGCAATAGGTGGATTTGGATTTAAGTGTATCCATGTGTTAAAATGTCCTAAGTCTGATTGAGAATTTATATAAAGAAAAAAATAACATTTTACAGACACTCTCCATTTAATCTGTCTGAGCTTGAGTTGTTTTGAATAGGAGCACAGAGAATATTTTCAGCCTCTAGATGTGATCTTTTGGTAAGGACATAATCCTAAAGACCTGCAGCTGTTGTCATAGCAAAAGATGGGCATGAAAAGTATGGACTTCGAAGGGCTGTATACAAATGCAAGCTGCCCGTATAGATTTGTCTTTATAAAAACTAAATAAAGAGGCATAAAGACCTATTTCTGGTCTTTGTTGTTTATTAAAATGTTCTGAATACATAAATTAAAGCTTTGGGTTAGAACATTACAGAATTTAAAAGTTTAGTGTATGAATATTAAAAAATAAAAAAACTTTTGCATCAGCTCATATGAAAGTTGTACAAACTAGAGCAATAATTTGGAGGACTAAGACTATGCAATAATACCAAAGGGAAATAGTTTTTCCTGCATATACTGTGGCTATGTGTTGCTACATACAGAACCTATTAGCCCCTTTACAAGCTTTGTTTGTAAAATACACCCATCCACCCATTATGTTGGGATTGCCGTGCATGCTCGAGCTGACAGTACAAGTTAAGTCTGCTAAGAGCCAAACAGGCACACTGAAAGTGACACATTTCAGAATCAGTTTGCATTTTCATGCATCAAAAGCAGGAAATTTGTATACTAGAAACTCAAGTTGAGGGTTGAGAACAGATGACAGAGGTCACCTGATTTGGAGTGACAGGGATTTCAAACAGAAATACATATTCGCATCAGCTGTTGAAATTTCAGCATGTTTGTCTAATTCTTACTCAGAAACAAATAATCAATGAGGGGGATTTTAATTAAATGTAGGGGAGAGGCGGTGCTGCTGGTCATGTGATTGAAGGATGCCGTGTTTTTTTCTTGTTCTAACTTTTGTGTTATTTAAATCATAATTGCTACTAATATTTTATAATTTAATAATTAGCAAATTAAAGTGTTTCTTTAAGTATTACTGATGCAACAACCTTTTGGAGCAGCATACTCTACGATATACGAATGCCTAACTTCATTCACAATCAGGATCAAAGGTAAAATGTAAGAGCATGCAGACAGAGTATAAATAATATACACTCTCTTTCAAGTTTGCATATCAGAAAATAATAAAAATCATCTGCTACTGAACAGGGTCTAAAACCATACCCTCTAGGGTTTAAAAATACAAAACACATTTCCAGCTATGAAACATCAATGAAGCCAATATAGAAAAGCTATGTGTACAATCTGGCTGCTAGCTTTAGATTTAAGCCTGAGCACGGTGCTGATAATTAAATACACTGTTACCCTAAGAAGCAAGTGACTATATCAAAGGAAGAGTTTCTGGAGTGTGCTGGTTAAGCCAAAAGGGAGAAGCAAATATTATTTTTTGTGGTCAATTACACAAAGGTTTTGGATTTCCTTAAGAAGTGTGAACAGAATAATTTTAGAAACATTAATGAATAATTTACTACATAAAGAAGAAATTAAATTAAAAGAGTGTAGCAACAGGAGCATAGAGAGCAATATAACTAATAACATGACATTAGTTCAATCAGTTTGGTCAAGCATTGCTCTACTAGATGTAAGGTGCTGTGAGGTTGTGTGTATATAAATAACTAAGAGTGTCCCTGTTTAATTTTCTCAGCTTTCTGTCTGACTGTAGCAGGGAAATAAACTGTTACCGTGGTGTGTGGGAGAAAATGCTTGCTGGTCTATGAAGTCCAGAGTCTCTCCACTGTACAGCGTCTGTGCAGAAGGATTTTGTCCTTCAAGATGCTGCATGTCCTCCCCTTACTGTGTGTCTAAGTTGCCCTTGGAGGAAAGGTTGGAGCCGATAGCTTTCCCTGCAGCTCTAATGACTCGCTGCAGAGTCCCTCTCTCTGTCTGGGTAGTGTGACCGTGCCAAACTGTGATGCCACTTGGGGGCATTACAGCTAAGATCACAAAGCCAATATGTCAAAATAATTTAGGTTTTGAACAAATCTAAACACACCACTATGTTGTGGTAAAGGTTGATAATAGCTTTTTGATGTGGGGTTAAAGGTCAACAATTATTTATATTGAAGTTCAGGTGCCTCTTTAAAGTTATAGTGGTCTGTTTAGTCCAGCTCAGGATATTTGCAGAGGGTTTCACTGATCTTATACCTCAGTTATCTTTATCAATATAACCTCCAAAGGAGGGGGATTCTCCTCCCTCAATCCACCATACACTACCTTGACTTTTGCATGTTGAGCAAAAGGGTTCTGTCCTCTATATTTGACGGCTCTTTTCACCTCTTCCTTCAATTTTCTGCCCTACCATGATGAGGTCAAGCACGGTGGTGTCATCTGCAATCCACTAAAACAGTTTGTGCTGAGGCAGCATCTTTGGGGTTTTCCTTTCCTGATTGTCAGCTCAGCAGTTCGTCTGTCCCTTACCCTCCCAACATGTCCTCCATCCACCAGGAAGCCCAAAATTCTGTAGGGTTGGAACATCAGAATCTGCTCGCTTTTCAACAAGTTTCATGAGCTGGATTGTGTCAAAGGCAAGACTGTTATTCAGAAAAGAAACCCTGTATGCTCCTCTGTTTTTATTCATGCCCTCTAGTGTTTGATGAATGGATAGCATTACTGCATCGTCCACTGATCTGCCCGAGCAGTAGGCAAATAGATGGAGATTCAATACAGCAAAGTCATCAGCAATTATTCCAAAAAAGTTAAAATGTTATAAAACAAACCCCTGGACTTTGTTTTCAAACTTGTAAAACAAAGTCCAGTGGTTTGTTTTGTTTTTTTTTTACTTTTTTTTATTTTAAATTTAACTTTTACTATGACCTTGATGACTGAGAACCTTCAATAGCATATTATCAGCAATCACTTCAGATAAGTAATTATTAAAGTTTGTCAACCGGAGGGAAATCATAGGGACATTTTCTGACAACTTCAAGAACATCTTTCTATAGAAAAGCATTATTCACAAAAGATCAACTATTTTAAAAAAAATTGTCTATCTTCCCAAAGTGGGATGCCTCAGCAACTTCATTCTAAAAGCTTAGAAAATTCATTCATAAATTTGAAACCAGGCTAATTTGAAGACTTTGCACCCTCACTTTTACCAACATGTGGATTTTGCAACTCGGGGTGAAAACACTTTAGACCTGGTTTACTCTAATATCAAAGATGCGTTCAGAGCAGCTCCCCCGGGCCCACTTTTGGTCATCAGATCACCTCTCTGTCACGCTTATTCCTGCATACAAGCCCCAGCTAATACAGCAGGTAAAGTAATTCCACACCAGGGGGAGGAGGCACTCAACCTTGATATAGCTAAAGTGAGGAAAACTCTGATAACATACCTGGGCAGTGGTACAAGGAGTGTGCAAATAAGCTGGCTGGTGTCCTCACAGACATTTTCAACACCTAGCTGGACCAGTCCATAGTGCCAGCAAGCTTCAAGTCTGCCACCATCAATCTGGTCCCTAAAAAGCCTCAGGTCATCTCTCTATACTGGCCTGTCGCACTGAATCCCATCACAATGAAATGCTTCAACAGGCTGGTTAAAGAAAACATCGTCTTCAGTCTCCCCCCAACTTTAGAGCCTTTCCAGTTCGCCTACCGATGGAACTGGTCCCCCGAGGACGCCATCTCCTCTGATCTTTACCTGAGCCAGGCATACCTGGAGAAGAAGAACACCCTTGTGCGGATGCTGTTCCTGTTCATCCCACAATATCTGATGGGCAAACTGGAAGAGCTGGGCTTCAGTGCACCCCTCTGCAATTGGCTGCTAGACAGAACACCTCTGATGTCATCACCCTAAGCACACGCTCCCCTCAGGGCTGAGTCCTGAGCCCCTGCTGTTCACCCATGGGGACCCATGACTGTCTCCCCAGGGTTACCCCTAATCACATCGGGAAGTTCGCAGACAACACCACAGTGGTGGGCCTCATCAGAAACAAAAACCACCAGGACTACAGAGAGGAGGTGGAGCAGCTGGTGGACTGGTGCAGAGACAACAACCTGTTCCTGAATGTGGAGAAAACGAAGTAGATCATCGTTGACTTCAGGAAGACCCGGCCTAACTACGCTCCACTGCCCATCAACAGCTCAGCTGTAGAGGTGGTCAGCAGCACCAAATTCCTGAGGGTGCACATTACAGAAAACCTAACCTTGGCTGTAAACACCACCTCACTGGTTAAAAGGGCACAGAAGCGCATGTACCTTCTGAGGAGGATGAGGAGAGCCCACCTGCCCTCCCCCATCCTCCTGACCTTCTACTGAAGCACCATAGAGAGTGTTCTGACCAGCTACTCACTGTGTTGTGTAGAGGCTGCAGCACCGCAGACTGGAAGAATCAGTAATACTTTAATAAGAAAGTGAGGAGAATAGTGAAAACTGATGAGAAGATCCTCGGGGCTCCTCTTCCCTCCATAAAATAAATTTCATCCCAGTGCGGCTTGTCCCGAGCCCTTAACATTATAAAGGACCCCTCACACCCCCACCATGGACTCTTCTCCCTGGTGCCCTCTGGGAAGAGACTTCGAAGCATTGAATGCAGGTCCAGCAGATTCCAAAACAGCTTCTTCTTCTTCCAGACTGCTGAATGTTGAATAAAACGAGAAAAGAAAAGCACTGAATGTTGGAAAAACTGTAAATCATATCTCAGTCTTATGTTTACATTCGATCACCATGTTTACTTTTTATCACTGCTGCACTTTAAGAAATGGAAATGTCTTGAGAGCTGTACTGACCGAATGGACATGACAGTCCATCCATTTTCTAATGAGCTTAATCCCAAGTGGGGTCGCAAGGAGTGCTGGTGTCTATCTCCAGCTGTCAATGGGCGAGAGGCAGGGTACACCCTGGACAGGTCACCAGTCCATTGCAGGGCAACACAGAGACAAACAGGAGAAATAACGAGTCACGCACGCACACACTCACACCTAAGGAGAATTTAGAGAAGGCAATTAACCTAACAGTCATGTTTTTTGTTCAGTGGGAGGAAGCCGGAGTACCCGGAGAGAACCCACGCATGCTCAGGGAGAACATGCTAACTCCATGCAGAAAGACCTGGAAATCGAAAGGCTGCAGAAAGGCTGGGAATCGAACCCAGAACCTTCTTGGGTTCTGGGTTCGATTCCAAGAACCCAAGTGGGTAGCATTTGCTGCAAGGCAAATGCTACCCACTGTGCCACTGAGCAACCCGGACATGACGGTATTAATAGAAAAAAGGTTAATAACTATGGTCTGATTAGAATTATTACCAAGAATCAGATCAAATCATAAAATGTGTGGCCATGTTTGGCAAAAACAAAATGTGAAGTGTTCTTGCAACCATCTCATATCAGTTATCAAACACAATAAAGCAAAATTTGGGGCTTTTTATCTGCAAAATGTCCCGGACTACTTACAGATTCAGTGAACTGACTGCATAACAATGTATACTGTAGTCTCTCCCGAAAGAGAGGCCACCTGTCAAACAGCTGAGGATTGGTGAAAATCACTTGATGCAAGCATAAAAGCAATGTTTTAAAGGAGAGATCACTAAACTGTCTGCACAAAAAGAGAGAGATAAATACTTGTTAATCATAGAGCAAACATTAAATCATTCCAGTTTAAATCTTCTTTTCTATGTCGCTGTACATGATTTTTACAAAGATAATCTAAGGCAGGGGTCACCAACCTTTTAAGAACTGAGGGCTACTTCATTCTTACTGAGTAATAGGATGGGCTACCAATACTGACCTTAGAACAGGAGGAGTCAGCCTTCACCTAAACTTCATAGATAATAAACAAATTTTCTATTTTTTCTTTTCATTTTTTATTTGACTTTAGACATTGTCATGTATAAATCCCTATAGATGCTTAAATGTTCTAAATTATTGATATGATGAAATTTTCTATAAATGATAAAAAAACAAGACCAGCAGCATAAAATAAAATATCAAGCTGGTCCTTGAGGGTGTACGCATATATATATATATATATATATATATATATATATATATATATATATATAAATAAAAGAACATAGAGACATAGAGAGAGAGAGAGAGAGAGAGAGAATCATTCATGCTTCTTGTCTACTTATGAGGAGAAGGCAGGTCTAATCTTAATCCCTTCATCCATAGAAACACAGCCACAGCTTCTCTCGCCCTGTATTGGACCCGATAATTTATCAGCCAAAACCCTGCAAAGCCCCAAGAGGCATGCAGTGTAATACGTTTGTGTGACATGTATGAGATAATAAAACCGATAGAGTATTTGTAGGAGATCATTTGTGGCAGGAAACAGCATGGTTGATGTTGCATAATGTCAGTGGAAGGAGAGAATCTAGTGTACAGTTTATCCTTAACATCAGTTAACAAAGCCCAAACGGTATTTTGTTCTGTTAAAGATTTAACAAAATCTGCTCTGAAACTAAGGCAGACATTTGAGGGGGAAAAAAAACTTTCAGTGAAATGGAATGTGTTACTGCTGTACTCTTTTATTCTGTTGCAAATTTGGTCATTACTCGCCCTTAGCTCAGTATCTGCTCTTTCTTTTTACCCTGGTAGTGAGCTCAGCAGCTCACTGACCTCGCAACATCATATGTGGGTTCAGTTGTCTCTGCATAAAAAAAAAAAAAAACTATATGTGGCTGAATAATAGCATCTGCTAAGTGTAAAAAAATATTTAGTTTAACTTTCAGGATTTTATTTCTTCCAGCTCTGGTGAGAACGTGCAAAAACTTCTTTAATGTGGACCAAAGGGATCCCTAAATCATATGCAGAATAAATATCTCATTACCTTACTGTTTTTGGATTTTTGGATGAAGAGATGAAAAGGCACATATACTTTCTTCAAATATTTCTCTTTCATAGTTCGTCTATTTCTATCTATCCAAAATGTGTTATTGCACTGTCATAATGATATTTTCTCTATTTCTTTAACTACTTTAACATTTCCGTTTACATGCTTTATAAATCGAGTGTCATGGAAATAGCAAGTCTTGGAGATTCTTTGTGTAATTGCATGATCACTGTATCTGGTGGTTAAAATAAATTAAGTGTGTGAAACCATTATAGCCATAAGTATAGTTTATGTTAATGAAGACTTAGAATGACTGCTGAGGTTTTCTGTATCTTTTTTCTCAACCAAGAATTTAAATTTGTCTATATTTGAGCAAATAAAATCTTTTAAAATACATGTGTTAGAAAACAATATGAGGCAAGTGATTTTGTTATATATTACCGACAAGAATTTACAGTAAAACCACTTTCACCCCAGCAAGAAAAGGGATATTTTTATTACTCTTACAAGTTTATGTATATCATTTATTTTATTTGACATTTAAAACACATTTACTGCACATGTAAACATAATGCATGCACAATGGAATAGTTTAAGAGGTTAATGTTACTGCCTTAACTCCTGATCAATCTGTAGTTCTGTCACCATGTATAGGCTGCAGCAATGTATCGTCTTAATCTCTGTTTTCTGTTGAAATGCTCTCCTGGTTCTTCTCTTTTTCTTCTAAAGTTTGGGAAAGTTTTTTGCTGGCAGAAAGCCCAAGAACAGTGTTTTATCGTCAGTCTGTTCTCAAAGCTTCTGTGATTCTTTCAAATCATTAGTACAGACGGCTGAGACTGATCAGATGTTTCCTCATTGACTTTAAAATTCTAAAACAGCTCAAACATTTGACATTTGACTTTGAAGAGCTCTTAATCTACATCACTGAAGGAATAAAGCTAATTAAACACAAGCAGAGTGCCATTCAAAGAAAGATTGATCTGTTTACTTTATGGCTTAGCAGATCTCAAGAGATAAACATTTGCTCGATTTCTAATAATTAGCCCCAAGTCTCGAGCAGATGAGAAGCATAACGAGAGAGGGGTCACTTTTCACTTTGCCAATCATAATTTTTTATTTACTCGCGAGCATTCTTTCCTTTTGCAATATAACTGCGTTGAAAGGAAAGCTTCCAAAGGATTGTCTTTAATAATGGATATCTCACACCTTGAGCGTGTTTGTTAGTAAAAGTAATTTCAAATAAATTAATTAAGTGTGAGCTTTAAGTGATTTATTTGACTTGTTCTTTTTCTTAGACTAGGAAGGTAATTAAAGAAGGCATAAAAAAGAAGAAGAAACATAATTATACAATTCACTTAAATCTATGCACATATCCTGCTAATTTCTATATAAGGTTTAATTCTGGCTGAACATATTTCACATTTTGGCTGTGTCCAAATGTCCACCCTAATCCCTAGAACCCTAAATCACTATATAGGGGGATAACAATGCATATTTTGTATTGACTGTGCCTATGTTGATTAGACAAAGTCAAAATTCAAATATAAATGTTTGCACCTAATTCTTTTNTGGAGGAATATTGACACGTTTTTTGTGGACTTTTATGGACCTTTCTGTCTCGGTCACCATAGACCTCAATTATTTGAATGTCAGCAGACAGCAAGAAGCCTCCCAGATCTCCAGATGCATTTGAGATATCACAAAAGTACTCCAGAGTGTCGTTCAGCATGGGGGTGAGTAGAAAATGAAGGCTAATCATGTTTTGGGTGTACTATTCCTTTAAAGAAGGCATAAAAAAAAGGTTTGAGAGCACAAGTTTGAATGTTTTTTTGATTTTCTCTCCAATCAACAAAGAAACATAATTACACAATTCACTTAAATCTATGCCTATATCCTGCTAATTTCTATATAAGGTTTAATTCTGGCTGAACATAATTCACATTTTGGCTGTTTCCAAATGTCTACCCTAATCCCTATAACCCTAAATCACTACATAGGGGGATAACAATGCATATTTTTTATTGACTGTGCCTATGTTGATTAGACAAAGTCAAAATTCAAATATAAATGTTTGCACCTAATTCTTTTTTTTATTTTCTGCTACTCAAGCTGCTACCATGTAGGAAACACACGGCTGCCACTATTGTTTCCAAATATCTCTACAGTCTAATCTAACGTCTTCAAACATGTAGTGTACTGAGCTCTCTCTTTGAGTTTCTATGAAGTTCACAGAAACCCAAGTCAGTCTGTGGCTAAAAATAAAACTGCATATGCTGTTCCAAGAAGTTCAAACAAGATCTCTTTTTAACTTCAGGGATCAGAAATTACGTAATGTTCACACTGCAATGTGGCAATTTTAGTTTCTATATTTCCCAAAGCGGATGTGAATTACTTTGCCCCTGCATCTAAATTTCTGATGCAGGGGTAAAATCCGAGATCCTAGCAAACATGAACCTCAATCTCTCTCGGTTGGACCAGTGAGAATTGCAAACTGCCTGTGCAGCTCCATTCACTTCAAAATGTTCTAATTGGTGGGAAGGAAAGAGAAACAACCTGATTTGTCGAGTCCTATGAAAAAAAACGATCCATTTGAGGACGAGAAGCGATAACAAAAATTTTGTAATCCAGAACATGTTACCATATTTCTCTTCAATAAGCAATATGAGTAGTTTTTGCCTTATTATCTACCAAGAGGATTCTCCAAATTTATGTAGGCAACCCCTCCTGTTCCACCATCAACTGTTCCCAGATCTGCATGTAATGTCAGCAGCTTACTACTTACTAACTACTGACACAATTCCCAAATGTGCCTGGAGTATTGTAGGCATGCAGATAGTGTCAATGCATTACTGGATATAATATATATTTGACAAATATATGCTCTGCCTGGTAAAATGTTGGCTACATGGTCCTGCTGGAAAGGATCCTCTACTAGCCCAATATCTTTAATGAAAATGCACATTTGGTATTGACACTAGATAATATTGCCTTCTTTTACATCAGTTTCAACAAATTCACATGAGAGGATAGCATCATATAAGCTGGTTGCCCTGGATCTAGCATAGCATTTTGATTGAATGGAAGTTATAAAACAGAAGCAACTTATAATGTGTTATTTGTGGTTTTGAAGACAAAGCTAAACTTATGATTAAAATAGTTACCCAGAAAAATTTATCCTAAGATATTTGCCTTTTAATTTATGATCACTCTTGTGATATAAAACAGTGGTCAGTTTTACTTTTTATCTAATTTATTAGAGATAGCGCAAATGAAACAAACAAACCAAAAAACATGTCTTAGATCAATAAGGACTGGAAATGTGCGATTGGCCTAAAATGCATATTTTGGGGTTTTAGCAGAAGAGCGTTGCACCAAGAAGAAAAACCCTAGCATAAGCAGAACCTAATTGTTTTATCAAAACTGGATTCTCCTATTCCCAATTTTACTTTTAATTCCTTTGTTGTTTTGATTTACATAACATGTTACTCAATGACCCAGTTTAAAGTGTAAAAAGGAGTGTTATCAAAAACAATCTCTGCCTTAATTAATATTCCAAACAGATCCACGGCGGTAAGCTGCAAGGTCAAATGAGCAATTCCTTCATGCTGCTCCTGAAAGACTGAATAATTCCTAAACAATATAAATAATTGCAGACCTTTAACCCCACATCAAAAAGCTATCATCAACCTTTACAACAACATAGTGTTTTGTTTAAGGTTTTTTCAAAACTTAAATTACTTTGACATAAATAAAACAAGGGAAATCGCAATAAAGTCTTATCTAGTTTGGGAAATGGAAGGGCTCAAAACAGGGCTAAAAGACTCTTCATTGTTATGATATTAACCAGATGAACACTGACTCTGAAAACTACACTGCAGCTTTAACAGCATTTCCTGGTTGTTTTAATTTAATCGAGATCTGTGTAAGTGATCTAATTAAACTGTGCAAAGCAAAGTTTTCCCAGATGCATTATGACAGGATATAGGCAGCTATCAATGCATATCATTTGGGGACAATGTATATTGTAATTTGCAATTTGTTGAGGATTTACAAAAGTTCTGGTTCTGCATAATGCAATTCTTTGCAGAAAAACTGTTTTAGCATTGACTCTGCTATAATGACTTACAGTTTCTGTCTTTTTTTACTTCTTCCCAATGGAGTGAAATTGAGTCAAGATGCTACCTGGACCATTGCCCCTCTGTAGGACAGTCAAAGTCTAATGATTGGTTAATTCAAGGGTAATATAATTTACAGACAGCTAAGACTTTATAATCGAGCAAAGACTCAGACTTCAGCACTGCATCTAATGATGTTCCATCTAGATGCATGTCTCATTAAATGCCACTGTCTGCAGGTAAGAGAAACCTAATAGCTCTATCATGTGATTGCCACCAGAATGATATTCATTAGCCTGTGCTACACTACTCTCATTGCCACCATTGACTTTATGCCTCTTTCTGCTGAGTGGCCAATTCAACCTGCAAACATACACTCCTTGTTCTCTTTCATTTACACCAGTTATTGAGTCAGCACACACTAAACTGCCCACAGTTGCCCCTCAACTGCTCGCTGTTGTTTAAATAAAAGGCTGTGTTTTATCTTGGAAAGCTATTAGTTGATGAAATAAATACAAATATCCTCGCTACAAATGTATAACCTTGAGTGACAAAAAATGACTGAGTCGCTCAGCTGGTGTAAAATTTCTCATCCAAAGCGATGGAAGCCAAATTATATTAGTTGGCGCAGCATCATTAAACCAGTACAGCTGTCTTTGTAACAGACACAAAAGGAGAGAAGAGTTGCACTCCTAATTTTTTCACTAACATCTAAATATCCAGCTGAGAGACAGACAACACACAGTGGAGGTTGCAGCAGTGTTTTTTAACACATTTAAAAACCTAGGAAAAAGCACCCAAAATTACTATTTTGAAATAAGTAAAATTACAACAAATCATGTTTCCCCAAAACAAGCTTTAAACCAGAGACAACTAAATTCTAGTCAAGTTTTTATTAAAATCTTTTAGCATCTATCCAGTAGTCCGTCAATTCTATTGGCTCACACTAAAGCAACTTGCAGTAGGAAACAGATTTTGTCTGTAATGTTTTATTGTTGTTGTACTTGTTTGTTTTTTTAAGTGAAATGAGCTACTTTCATTAAAATGTATCTGCTCTGCAAAAAAACCAGTAACCCTCAAACTTTTAAATATATATTTTTTTTACATTCATGGGGAAAATATGTATACTTTCATTATGAGAAAATCACTACATGCAATATGTGCCCCCATTAAAGGTGTCTAAAGCTGATTTGAAAAGATCAAATAAGTGCATTTGTTCTTGAATTCCAAAAAAGTTAAAAACAATATTTTTTGGAATCACTATGACGGAGAATCTTTACCAGCCTTTGTTCTTACATCGACGAGGTAAGTGAGACAC
>NW_015150641.1:359490-386718 GCF_000732505.1 Cyprinodon variegatus | reverse complement strand
AGCATTGTCTTTTTTTCAAGTGCACATTCTCCAATTATCTTACTTGAAGAGTAAAAATTCCTTCGATTAGCAAATCATCTTGTTTACCTACTCAGATTAAGGGTAAATACACTTAATTTAAGAAATGTTTACTTATTTCTAGATGGCTTTTTTGCAGTGTGGGAGTTAGCTTTTACCTAAATACAGAATTGTATTTAATTAATACATCTTTAGTCTTTAAATGTAAAACTTGCAAAAATGACAGATTAATGGGTGGGTCGGTGGAGACTAATCCAGACTGAAAGGCTGAGCTTTATTCTAACATTGCCAAATTCTTAGATCCAGAAGAAAAATTAAAGGTAAACCTTAAATTTACTTAGAACTAAGCTCTTACTTGTTTTGCTTTTACTTTAAATGTTTGAAGAAGATTGATGAGATAAAATTGTTTCAAGAAGTGAAAGAGATTTACTCTCCCAGAGTCAGCTTTGCAGTAAGTGATTAACTTTTTCATCCAGTCAGAATCATCAAACAGAAGAACATAGAAGAGAGGGAAAAAAAGCAGGCTAAAAGGACAAAGCAACACTCTATTCTACAAACTTTTATTTCATAAACAAGTCTTCCATGCTTAATGACTGCAGTCAGAAAAATTTAAAGCCCTGAAATCTCCACAAGATAGTGTGTGACAAATAAAAAATGCATCACACATTCTCCTGCCCAAAGCAGGACACATAAATAACGTGCATAATGAAGATCCATCCATGTGTGATTGTGACTCATCCAGTTTGCAAACTGAAGTAAAACATCACTACTCCTGCTCCTCTTACTGTTTCTCCAGCCAAAGTGATGATATTTCATATTTGGCTGGGGATCTGGCATGATTAAATCACTGAGTAATTATTCATCTTTCATTTAATCTTTCATTAAACACTGTTGTAGAACAACATGAGTCATGATCTGTACTCCATTCAGACAGAACATTTGGCTGAAGCAAGGGATAGATGAATACATCACATTAGAAGAAAAGGTGGAGTGGAAAAATGAAAGCACAAAAATAGAACGCAGCAACTGATGCCATCTGATTTATTTGTTAGATTACTGAAGCAAATAAAAAAAGGAAAATAAGGAATACAAATATAAAGCTATTTTCCAGCTCATCTAGATTATGTCAGTAAGACTTTCTGGAAAAGAGAATACTGCTCCAGCACATTGAACAGAGAGAAATCCATCTATTTCAATATGTAGAGATAATAACATGATAATAACATGGCAGTCATTTATTCCACTCCAATGGTGGATAATCACTGGTAATTTATTATATATATAACAGAATAATGGACCACCAGCTCTAAAGCACCATGGTTAACTCCTATCTGCTGTTAGTTTTTATGGATTAATGTAGTGGATTAAGACGCCCCCTATTGGTTCACAGTTATTATCACAAAATCTTAAACAGCAGCTTTGCAGTTCACACATTTCACACTTGAAATCTTAAAATAAAAACAAAAACTTAAAACATTTAACTGTGCATTTGGAAACGGATTGATTATAGTCTCATTTATTTTAATGGGGAAATGTAAATTTTACTTAATACAAAACTGCAAAGGTCTCCTCCTACTTTAAATAAACATGTTACTCCCTTAGACACAAACCTGCTGCCAACATTAATTAGGCCCCAGATTTCAACAATGCAATATGTATCTTTAAGTTATTTATTTTTCTGCTGTCTACCACCAGCGCCTCCTCATCAATATACTAATGAGATCTCAGGAGAGTTTGTTTTCAGGCCATCTCAGTGTGCAGCTACACTTTGGTTGAGCATAAAAGCTTTTACTGTAGGTCCCAGGATATTTTCTCAGGCAGGGCTATGCATTAACCTTCTTTATGTCTTTTAATTATACAGAGGAGCAGGCTGGTCCAGCTCGCCATCTCAGCCAGACACTTGTAATCTTCTCCCTTATTCTTCATGTAATCTATTAGCTAATTGGCTCGGGCATCATATGAAAAGAAAATCCAAAACGACAGAGAAAGCCACCAGTATGGTAATTGCCAAAACTTATCAGCTTTAGTGCAATATTCATTTATTCAAATCTCCTGAAAGGTATATAGACTTTCAACCAAAGTTCATTAGTTTAAGCAATATTTTTTTCTTTTTTTTTTGTTGCTTTTTTATTATAATTACACCAAATCTTTACAAGGAAGTCTATTTTAGATATTTCTTTTGGTCAATTTTGATTGAAAAAACTTACAACTAATGAGACTTTCTTTTTCTTTTCATCATATGTTAATACTACATAAGATTTTTTTTTTTTTTTTTTTTTACATCTCAAATACTATGGGGAAATACTGCAGATGTGGCAGAGGTCTAGTAGACTCTCACATACCCTATAATTGCAGCCATGAGAAAATTGTAAAGTTCTGGTTTAAGTCCCACCCCACACAGACCGGTAACCTGCTGCTTTCCCTCTACCTTACCTCTTTAGAACCTAAGGCAGGGGTGTCAAACTGGTTCCAGAAAAGGCCGAGGATGCTGCAGGTTTTCTTTCCAACCAAGCAATAGCACACCAGACTCCAGTCATTTCATAATGTCATCATGTTCAGATTGGACTCACTTGATGAGATGATAGGAGTCTGGTGTGCTATTGCTTGGTTGGAAAGAAAACCTGCAGCCACACGGCCCTTTCCGTTTGACACCCCTGACCTAAGGCATTAGAATAGCTCTAAGGGAGAAAGATGGACTAAACTGTTGCTTAGTGTTCAACTATCTGGTTTCTCAGTTACAACAAATTTCTGCATTTCATTTAGAAATCAGTTTTAACAGAGTGGAGGGATATTGGTGTTAACACTGCAGGAGAATCAAAGGCTGACTGCCACATCGCCCCACCCTAATGATGGAGCCATTCAGACAAAAATCGCACGAGTAAAAATGAGAGAATTCAGAGGGGTGAATATACATGTAGAATAAAGCGGTGATGTATTGAATGAATGAGACATTATGCACTGTTTTAGAAGTGATACAATTTTTTGGGAGATTATATGACATGATTATGCATAACAGTTCTCCCTGACTTTTATCTTCAGTATATGTGACCTTCTGTTTGCAGCTCTGTTTGACGTCTGTAACAGGAGTGCTGTGATTAATTGAATGTGAAGGTGAGACCAGGAAGTTCTTGTGGTTCTATATGAAAAAGGCTGTTATTTCCTCACCCGTTATTATTGCAACTAGATGTTTGGAGGTCTGTAGAACCTATAACCTGCTGAAGGACACTAAGACAGAAAATTGTCTATTTATTTGCAGACGTAGTATTTTTGCCACAAGAAACTTTTCAGAGGGGCAGAAATTTCTAATTTTTTTTTGTTTGTTTTTCTATTTTCTTGTGTGGTAATTACTAAGAAACTGATATTCTTAACAAATAGACCATAATTAAATTTTGTTTTTTTGAAATCAGTGAATGTATGAGTTTCATTATGTTCATTATGTTCTATTAGCAAAGAAAGAGATAACGGCACAAAATTTAGTGCATATAAGATCTGATTTATTATAGATTATCTCTTTTCCAGTAATCCTGTGATGATCACAGAATTTGTACAAAATCCAACAAAAATTAGATCAACCTCTGATAAATAAATAAAGAGCAGCAAACGAACATTAAACCACTAACATCAACCCCACATTCCTTCATACACATCTGTATGCAAAACGCATGAGAAACTCTCAAAAGTGGCTCCATACAGTGTAGATTTAGAGAAACCACCAGAAAATGAGTTCAGGTATCGTACTCAGAAATGAAAGTAATTCAGAATTTTCTGGGGCATAATCATGCTCCCATAACTAAGCTTTCTAATTAAAATGATTCGTTTTCCTTGACATGTCCCACTTGTTTTAACCCTCTTCTGAATTTATCTCAGCTGCCTTGTTGCTGGAGGGGTTGGCTCATTCATCATTTCAGCTTCATGGCATATGTTTACCTATGTGTTTTTAAAATAAATTAACTCTGACGCACTAAAGCATACAAATGAAGAGGCACAGAGAGAATTAAATGATGGGAAACAAGAAGGTATGGAAACACGTAGCTTATTAAAAATTCAATTTCTGAAATCTTGCTTGGAGCAAGACTTTTTTTTTTTTTCCCCCTTCTCCTTTCCGATCCCAAGTGAAACTTTTACTTTAAGTGGAATTCAACCAAATATTGATAAAGAGGGGCTAAATTCAAATACACAGTGGGAGGAGGTGCAGCAGTGTTGATTAACATAAAGATTCACCCCCAACTACGCTGTTTTCCCTTTGGACAAAACTTCATAAAAATAAGAACGACAGGAAATGTCCCTGTGTGCTTATTATACACAAAATTCAGCCCACAGAGACAAAATAGTCAGTATTGTAACAAACTAACAAGATAATACATTTTCTTTTTTTTAACCCAGTGTTACAGTTTTTCCACATTTGTTTAGAAAGTGATTCCTCACATTTCCGATGCTGAAAAACAAACCTCCACAAGCACTGACCAAGATGGTTCACCTACTTCTGGTAGCAGGTGGAGAGAGAGCTGACTATAAGCAACAGTGAAAGTATGGCTCTTCTTCACCAATGGATACATTCACAGCCCTGGACAGATCAAATCTGCCCCCTTTTTTCAGAAAACACATTTTTTTTACAGAAGTTCTGCTTCATCGCAGTCATCTTCAGACCCTGAGGGTCCCTGGCGGACTTCTTCGTACCACTTATTAGTCAGTGTCTTCATCTGGATCCTCCCATGTAACAAGTCCTGTGAAATGCAAGGAGAGAAGGAGATTGTAAACATTTCTATACAGAGGAATTGTCAAAAACAACATGGCTTTAATAGCTACCAATACTTTATGAAACTTTAGAATTGTTGAATTGAAGGCAGAGAGTTTATATGAAGAAAAACAGAAACATTCACATTTAGAAAAGGGCAAATGATCCCTCCTGAGGTTAAGAATCTTTTTATTGTTGGAAGAAAATGTTCCATTTAGCAATTCTTCAGCAAAGCGTGATTAAACCTGCAAGTAATAACCTTTACAATCAAGATGGCCTGGAAGACATTAAAAGAATGAAAATGGGACCTTGGCAAATTAAAATTAAACTAAAAAGAAAAAACAAAATACAGGCTTTAAGAGAGTTCATAATAGCAACTTATGTATTGCATCATACTGACTTAGAAGTCATTGCAATGATTGTCCTTTTCCTAGAATTTTGCCATTTGAGATGATGCTAATGTATTCTTATACTAATCCAATTATGAACTACGAAGAATAACACAATGGTGGTTCTTAGAAATAATATAACATTGTGGGTCATTAATTCTTTAACAGATAATAGTGTTGAGCCATTTCAACTGCAAAGTGGTTAGGAAAATAAAGCTAGCCGCAATGAGATGGTCTGGGATTAATGGAGCGAAATATCAAAGAAGGTCAGCTTCTGACAAACTGGTTAGTTTCCCTTTTTCTGAAACTTTTAGGTTAGTTATATAGCATCCCTTTTTGCTGCTTTAAACTAGGTCAACAAGGAGACCTTTGCTCAAGAAAACCAAGCTCTATCTTCAGTTCAGCACATTTTCTTCTAAGTTGTGTGCCGGTGTTATCAGGGAGACTGACTGTCACCTGTCCACTGATAAAATCCCACATAGACAGCCGATGGGAGGACGAAACCACAAGCATGTACCCCCACAAGACCAAATGTGACTCAGCATTTAGTTTCTTCTGTTTTACGAAGCTTCAATGAAAAGTTTATTAAGAAGAAAGCAAAACAGATTACCCTTTAAAAGATCTATGTGCTTTATAAGTATAAAAATATGCCTAAATTAAGTCATCTCGTTAACTTTACTCCTCACAGTTGTAGTCGGAAGCAAAGAAAATAAAATTTCTGGGTTTTAATACAAACTTTAGAGGTTCATGGCGACACTTATTTGTGCTATATCAAAGTTAAATAATTATATATTTTAAAGACTTTGATTTTGAAATGTAGGTAGGTAGAGCAAAACTTTCTTTTCTGTTCATTCCTCCAAGGTTGTCACAGTGTTATTTAGGGATTAACCACCCAATTAAATCCTAATCCGATGAGTTATTAATTTTTTTACTCTATGTTGTTCAATGCTAGAGTAAGTTGCACATTTCAAAATTTCTCTTGCACAGCTGGCAAGATGCTCATCGAGGATGTTTCAGTTCATCCTTTATTATTGATAGCAGAGTCATTTTAGGGTAATGCTGTGAGAGAGCTCACTCCTTTGGATGAAATTTAAACTACAAACATGACTGGTGTCCTTACAGTATTCCTGTTTTCTTCTCCCAAATGATGTTAATCTTATGAAATCTGCATCGGGGCAAATACCTTTACCCCAGTCCTCTGCATTCCTTGAGCTTTGTTCAAATCTATTTAGATGTTTTTTTTTTTGTTTTTTTTTTTTTCAGAAAGGTAGATTCTTAATGGCTCAAGCTGTACTTTATTGTAAACTCAAAAGCATTCTTCACAGCATTTGAAACCGTCCTCAGAATATTTAGCAACAATACAATAGCATGCACACTTCTTTAAAAGCACCACTTCTCTTTTGTGGGCAACTATTATTCTAATTTCATTGAAAAAGAGGCTTTTCTGCTCCAGTCAACTGCCAAGTTTGTCTTCAAAGACTTCCATTTACTATGGAAGGGTTTTCATTAGGTTGATAATAGTTATTTAGATATAGTTATGAAAAAAAGGGTTTGCTGTGATAACAATAAACTGCAAACAGTCTCAAACTCAAGTCGTCAGAGGACAATATCCTGCAACTTTAAGCTTTGCGTTTGCTCGAAAAAAATTGATTCAAAAATTAGCTCATTAATTCTTATTACTGGGACCTTTATATCAATTTTTAGATCAGTTTTCAGACTTATTATCTGATGATCATGCCAATGCTGAAGGTGGAAGCAGCATTTAACTGTATCTTGGACTAGATTTCTAGAGTTTCTAAGTGTAATTGCTAGCTTTGCTCAGGTTATCCTGACCTTTCTCTAGAGCAGACATCCCCAAAGTCGGTCCTGGAGGGCCGCTGTCCTGCAGGGCCGCTGTCCTGCAGGTTTAAGAAGTTTCCCTGCTTTAGCACAACTGATTTTGATTATTGCAGTTCAGCTAAAGCCTGTTAATCAGCTATCAATGTTAATCAGCTGTGTTGGAGCAGGGAAACCTCTAAAACCTGCAGGACAGCGGCCTTCCAGCACCGACTTTGGGGATGCCTGCTCTAGAGTAATGCTGCTATAGGCTTAGGCTGCTGGAGGACATAGGGACCACTTTTCATCATTCTGTTTCATTCTGTACCTGAAGTATTTTTTTAGTTCAGCCCCTAACTTTATGCTCTCTCTGCTTTTTGTTATCTGGTCTTTTGCCGTTTGGCTGTGATACCATCCTGGAGAGAAATATCAGCTGTGCTGCTGCCATCAACACCTTCCATAATAGTTAGACTTGTTTTTCTGTGTTTAATCCTGTTTCTCTTAAACATAGCTATGGGCTCAGCTTTTACTGGGACTAAATGTATGCAGTCTCTCGAAAACTGCCTCAGAGCTTGTCTGGTTTAACCGTTTCTTTCCTAGACAGAGCCACCTGTGGAGCCAGTTTCTCGTTACCTTTGCTAACATAGAAAGTATTTATGGATCAGTTCTTCTATGTCCCATTAGTTTGTCTTCTTCTCTCTCTTTGAACTCCGAGTCAACATTGGCAGAAGGTTTCTTCCTATTAAAAGATTTTTCCTCCACTGTCACTGCATGCATGCTTGTTGTGAGGGATTGCTGTAGAGTCAGCAACAAAAGGCAAGAAAATATCTACTGTCGTATGCTTATCAAAGAGGAGCGTGTCCTGCAAAGTCTTTCGATGCAATCAGATAGTTTTCCTTTGAAAACTTCTAACTAATCTGGCTGTATGATCTATTTGAACTGTCTATGTAAAGTGCTGACATGGTTACATGATATGGGTTGTTATTTGGTACTATATAGATAAACTGAATTGAGCTGAATTAATGCTTAAGTGCATACGTAAGGCACTTTAATCATATGATTCAGGTGTGTAGGACAAGCCTAAAAGTTTAGGACACTGCCCTTGAGGACTTAATAATAAATAAATAATAATAATAAATAATAATAAATTAATAATAAATATCAGAACATACTTAAAACCTGAGTACATTTTGCCAATATACCATGAAGAAGATTACAATGAATGGTTATAATTATTAATGGAGCAATATTAAATGGTTGAGAATTAACGGTAGCTTGTAATTTCTTTTTTGGCAGCTGGTCATTTCTTTTTGCTTGAAAACATAATTTTTAGAAGATGGGAGAACCTGTAACACTCAATCTAAAATAACTAAAATAAAAGTCAATATGTCACTGCTCCACTAAGTATTAATTTAATTGCAGTCTGATTACAATTATTCAACCCCGCATGAAGAAATGACTTTCCTCTTGATACAAAAGCCCCAGATGTTGGATATGTCGTGGATTCTAGGCAACATAATTCTCTGCAAATTCAATTTTCTTACTTATACAAATATTTTGTGAATTAAGACTAAACTAAAACGAATCACACAATAAAACTGTGATTCAAACTAAATGACATTTAAGCTCAAATAATTTGAAAAATGTTAATCGAGAATGTGCTTTCAAGATAAACACTGCTCATTAATGCTTTCCCTAAGCTATTGATTAGGTTTTTAAAGTTATGCTGGCAGGGTTAACCATCAGTGCAAATGAGGTTTTTGAGATAAAGTTCAATTTCATTAACTTTGCAATAAATAGAATTTTATCTGATTACTTTTTAAGGCAACATGGAATCAATGCAAATTTTACCCTAAAGCAGTAAAAGCTGTGAGAAACAAGACATGTCAGTGTGCATCTCTTAGAGAAAAGCACGAAAAGGAATACCCAAAGGGTGGAGGTCCTTAGCAGTCAGATCCTGCTTTAGGCGGATTATTACACTAATGCTATTAATGCTACGAGGCTTTGGGATTCGATGTTTCAGTCTTCTGGAATAATGCTACAATAAATGACTAATTTAACCTTATTAGCTTACTAAAGTCCTATGATGATATGAGCTTCCTATACTAAACCAACTGTTACCTCCAAGTGTCTTTTTCTGTATCTCAGTACATACTGTATGCAGAGACATTATTAAAAGAATCAAGAAGGTTATTTTAAAACGATAAAGCAGAGGAATAATGAACCTTGTAGTCATGCAATTTGTGGCGCCCATGTTTAGCAACTGCATAGAGGCAAGCTGTCCAACTCTGTGTGATGTACATGCATTTTTAATGCCTAGGTGCTTCTTTGATTAACTGATGCTTTGATAAGTTTTGATGCCAATTCTGTGCATCACACTCACAGGCGAATATGCATTACATAACCTCTTCCTTTGTGAACACAAACTACATCTTACACAGTGGTAACATGAAAATCTGATTCTTTTGAACATGAGTTGAGCTCCATTCCTCAAGGGCTGCTGTTGAGCAACTTTTAGATTCATTTTTGCCTTTAAACAACAGTCAAACAGTCTTTAACAGAACTTTAGAGAGTTTGACTTTTATATTGAGGAGGTAATTCAGTCATTTGATTTAGGTGTGTGGAAGCAGAAGCACTTAAGGTGCAGGACGCCGGACCTCAGTCTGAGACAGAAGACCCCTCGTCAAGAGAAGACAATCTGTACAACAATACAATGCAATTTATGGCTGTATGTATAATAATGAAATAATAATTATGTCAAAAAAGGTGATAAAAGGAGAAAATAAATGTAGCTAAGTGTTCTGACAATATGCTAAACATAAAACAAAGTGAATTTATGTTGTGTTTTTTTTTTTTTTTTCTCATACCAACCACTCAAGGCAATTGACACCAGAGTGCGAATTCATCCATTTGCACTCGCAAATGAGCATGCATTCATACATGGATGTGAAGATGTGTGGGTGTCGTTAAGTGCATTGGCTAGCAGAACATCAAATGCGGCAGGAAGAAGCTAAAATTTAACCCACAACTGTCAACAATTATTAACCCCATTTTCAAAATATTTTATTTAAATAAGTCCTATTTGTACATGTACACCAGAAGAGCCTTAAAACGTACATTACGTTAAGCCAAGCAGCCAGATGAGCATCACTGCATGTGGTAAAACAATGGCTGTCACTTCTTAAGGAAAAAAATAAATACTGAACATAATGATCCTTTAGTTTTCTTACCTCTTGTGTTAATCTGCGAGTGAAGAAGGGGTTAAGATACTTTGCATCGAGCCACATGAAGCCCTTCAGATCTTGTCTCTGGTAGATCTGAGCCTCATATTCCTCCTCTGTCAGTTCTGAAAGGTGCTCTGTATCTATGGTGTTACCCTTGAGAAAAAAAGCCAAAGAGAAAGAAGGTAGTTGGGCATATGGAAGAAAGAAAAATGGGACTGACCCTGTAAATAAGGCTGGAATGAGAAGCAAAGCATGAGAGTGAGCTGGAAATAGAGTTAAGGTTAAAAATGTATAAGGTCAATGTCACAGAGAGACGCACGCAGACAAAGATTAGGGACCAACATCTGATTTAAGCACAGTGTAGGGGTAATGAGGGAAAATGAGAATTTCTTTTATCTGGAAGCTGATACCACAGGGGGAATTCTTGGCTTTGCAAACAGTAGAGATATAAGTAAGGCAGAGACTACCGAAAGCTGACAGTGACCCCCAACAGTAGACAGTACATCAAATAAATGATCCATTATCTAGAGTTGGAGCCAACAGAGCAAACTGAAATATTAAACACAAAAGCTTGTCTTCTGGTTTCTGGGAAAACTGTATTGATGCCAGGGAGTGCGTCTATGTGGGGAGAGAGCTTTGTTCCCTGCTGACTCAGTGTCCTTCTCACAAAGCCACAATCAGCCTCTTTGATGTTTCCCACTCGGTTTCAAGCAGAAAGGGCCTGACTGCAGATGAGAGTTTGGCACAGCTAGAATCGACTAAGAAGGCAAACGTTAAACCACAGTGCTGCTTTGATTTCTTTACCATTTTCTGCGTCTTGCTGAGATTGACATCCTTCTTGTTTTTGCGGCGTGACTGGCTCTCCTCAATGTCCATAATGCGGATGAGCGGCATTGTCCCGCCCCCAAGGAAGAGGATGGTAAACAGCACAATAATAATGGTAGTGGTACCGATTAGCTGGCGCTTCTCAATGGGTTCCAAGCCCAAATGAAGACTCAAAGCATAAGGGATGGCGCCTCGCAGCCCTAACAAAAGAAACACAAGAAGATTTAATCAAAATGCTGCCAAACTAGATTATCTGGAACATTTTCTTCAGTCTTAAATCTGTATCCTTCTGGTTTAAACTAAAGAAGCTGGAGAAAAGTTACTATGAATCACTAAACAATCAATATAATTACAGATTTTTTATTTCTACATTTTAAGATTTTTAATCATAAATTGAAATAAAACCAGTAAATACAGGTCATTACCTGCATTATTTATTTTACACATAAAAAAAGGCTTCATCAGCAGTTATTGTTTGCAACATGGTTAAGTTCTTAAATTCATCAAACGAACTAATTCCCACATACAAAGACTCACAATCCAATGCACCTCCAGATAATAATAACATGAAACAGCAAAGCTGCTGTGCTGACACAGACTTAGCTGCAACATCCAACCTTCAGAGCTGATTCCAACAAATACTGAGTTTGACCAACAAAAAGCACGGCCAAACAACATAATGTTGGATGACAGAGATACAAGTACAAGACGATTAATTCAGATACTCGGACTCTGAATTGTAAAAATAGCCAGAGGGACTGGTTACTGAAAGCATCCACATCCATGTCTCTGCCATGTGACCTGGGCTCAGATGGCCATCCCTGTGGACGATGGCAGCACAGTCTGGCTAGAACACTGGTTACTTTTTCTGACGTTCAGAGCCAATAAGGAGATCCAGTTTAGATGGAATCCAATGGAAACACTTTAAAGACCAAAATAATTGATGAGTCGCTTCAAAACACAGATCAAGCATGCCTGCGTTAGTTTAGAACAATCAGCTGTGGTGGAAAACTCTGTTAGCAACAGCAATAAACGACCTAAATGACGACTGGAGCTGTATATGTTGAGTGAAATATATTCAAGTGATACAGGGAAGCCCATGTCACACTGTTTATTGCAAAACAATATAATATATGTCTTAACTTACTCCATTCCTGTGTTAGAGCATTATATATTAGCTGAACTGCAGTAAAGTGTGTTTTAATTTAATTTCCCTTTGGGACTAATAAACTATTTTTACATTGAATTGAATAACTACAATAATAATAATAATTTTACTTTATTAATCTCACATTGGATAAATTTATCTCAACATTTAACCCATCTCCTCTGGGAGCAGTGGCTGCCATCATGGGGCGCCCGGGGAACAGTGTGGGGTTAAGGGTCTTTGCTCAGAGAGCCAGAGTGCAGGCTGTGGGAGTGGGACTCGAACTCAGAACCTCAGGATTCCAGCTCTATGCCCTAACCACTAGGCCGCCACTAGGCTTCCCAAAATGTCAGCTGTCCTAAAAGCATTTGTTAGGTGAGCTGAGGTCAAATCAAATATAGTAATATAAGGCAAGGTAATACTTAAAAAAATATATTATTGACTGGCCTTTTATAGTAGTTAATTAGACAGAACATGCATGACAATGATCTTTATGAGTTTTAATGTGGTATTAGACTGGGACTGAACTCATCATGTTGACTTTGTTTTTCTCTAATCTGTGACAGATTTTTTTTTTCTTTAACAGCAGTAAATATTTACTAAATATTCATTCTTAGAATTGTTTGTTTACATATTTTTTAAGTTTTGTTTTTCCCATTTCTTTATAAAAACAAATATGATAACTACTTGCTTTCCAGATTCATAAACCAGATTGAAACTGTTTACTTGATTTCAGAAGAAAAGGAACTTTACATGTGTTTGTCCACAAACGTTCATATACATCATACAACAAAGTTACAGCATCATCTCACCACTAAACCACATGATGAACATCATTTTCGGTGTGATCTTGTGGTCTCTGAAGAAGTTCAGCAAGAACGACAAAGGAAAGATGTTGATCGCTCGACCGAGAAGTACCAGGAACTATAAAGAGAAACGCAGCCACTTTCAATCCACTTAAACTCACAGCTTAATTGTATGCAGACCTCTGTGACTTACAATGCACCAGATGACAAAGGATATTTCAAATTTATGTGGGAAGCTGAAGATGGAGAGGCCAAGAAAAGCAAACACACACGTCTCTGAGGAGAGAAGTTAAAAATAGTCAGAGAAAATGTCAAATGAAGAAAAAAAAGGGCACATCTAGGAAGCTAAGCAGGAAATTACTCACCACACATAAAGGCAACTGTGCGCAGAGTCTGCTGCATGAGGATTTGTGTGATCGGGGAAAGGTTGTGATGTGTGTAGTGAGACATAACAATCCCAGCAAACAGGATAGACATTATTCCTGGTGGGGGGAGGAGGCAAAAAATGAAGAATAACTGAATTCTTGCAGCTGCTTATATAAGCGGGATGACTTTTCATATCTGCACCCACCAGATAGTTTGATTCCCTCTGCCAGGCCATAGGGAATATATGCAAAGATGATCATCATACCAAACTCCAGCGATGGCGTCTTCCTCAGGTCAAAATGTTTTAGAAACTAGCAGCCGAGTTAAGGAATTTAAAACTACAATAGGGAAAACAGGTGTGCACCCAAAGCAAAGAGTAACACTCAGTTTATCATTCAGGATACAAGAGCTGAAATGAGTCCAGTCAGCGTTCCCAGAGCAGCGGAACCGAAAAACATTTTGAGGAAATACCCCAGCGCTTGAATAAATGTCTCCCAGCCTGTTACCATGGAGTTATCAGAGCTGGAAAAAAAGCCCTCTGCTGTGCTGAAAGACAGAAAAGGAGAAGCATTGATGGTGACAAAATTTACACTTAGTCTTGCAATGCCTTAGTCTGACAGTAGAGGGCAGTAAAATTCCACCACAAAGGCTGAGGGGAAAAGTGATGAGCGGATTAAAATGCTTGTAATCCAATTATATTGGCTAAACAAAAAAGGATTATTTCACATAACCCTTTCATTCATTTCATGAAGTGGAAAATAATCAAATAAACCTGAATTCTATCTGAGCCACAATTTTTATCTTTATACATCAGCACTACATTAAAAATGGGCCTACATTTTCTCCCATGTGTTAAATTGTACTTCCAAGAAAGTCCTAAAATATGGAAAATCTATTTAGTAGGAAACTGGACACCGAAAAACCAAGCAGTGTCTCAAAGATTCTGGTTTAGCTGGATATTTTTCATATCTATATAAAACTAACATTTTTTAAATCTTCCCCATACTAGCTGCCTTCGACTTCTTCTTAGCCCTTTTCTATTTCTAGTTCATTCATTTCAAAGGACAGTTCAAATAAATTGGTTGTACTGGAGAAGATTAAAAGAGGCCTGAACAACTATTGATAACAAGATAACAGGAACCTCTGAGTCACTAAAACCACATTTTAAACTAACTCGGGATAATAAAAGAAAGAAAAAAAGATTATATAATGTAAAGCTTTATATCTATTTTAAAAGTGTTAATCCTAAAAATAAAAAAATTAAAACTACAGTTTTTTTTTTTTTTTTTTATTCCAACACAAATTATCCTAGATTTTTTTTATGGTAACGATTGATATACATTATTGGTTGGTTCAAATCTAACCATACTTAATCAAACAAACAGAAATATGACGCCTTTGAATTAATAAGTCCTTTGTAATATTTACTATCAAGTTTCCGGGTAATGAGATCCGCTGCCCAGCTGCTGTAGACCAGCTTGTTTGACTGTAAAGTAGCTTTCTAAGAAAAGCCACCCAGTAAGGTGTTAGTAGCAAACAAACTACCAGGTCTGTTCAGCCCATCTATTATTAATGCTTTCATTTACTCTAAAGGGGCACCCTTACTCACTCTTTAGATCAATTCCTATCATTAATCAACTGTGAGATCTGGCAGTTATTAAAGGAGCATGAAATCCAAGGACAGAGTGACGATGCCTGCAAATTGTAAATTCTTGGTTTCTATGAAACTCGTCTGACGAGTTTCTCTCCATGGCTCAGTGTTTACTGATAAAGTCTAAACAGTCTGAGTGCTCTGAGTAGGACCTCTAAACAGAGAAAACTTGTTACACGGGTATGCAAATCACTTTATCTCTAAATATCTTTTGAAAGCTAAATAGAAAATAAACAAATAGAAAAGCAATGGAAAACTGAATCTATGTGAGTCACAGATACTCTTTTGAACATTAAAGCAAATGAACTTTGTGCTGGTGACAATGTGGTTGAGTCAAAGTAGGGCTGTGTCAGGGAATTTTAATTAGCTTAATCTTTTGTTTTTAGAAGAGAAGATAATCTAAGCCACAGTTCCTTCTTCTATCATTTCTTCCTGTAACAGTTTAATATGTAATCCTAAAGAACCAGATGGGGTTAACAAGGTCAACAAGAAAACCTGGACAACCTACGGTATGTTTGCGTTCACTGGATCCAAGCAAATACAAGATATTAGATTAGAACAAAACACAGTATCAGGTAAACGGCAGGTTGATTTTAAATAAACAGTTGACCTTAAAGTACTTCCTGCTGCAGGCCATCCAGAAAGGGCTTCTCAGGTGATGACTGTTAAATTAATCTTATCAGGATGTACAAGGATGTTACTGTTTTGACCAAGGTACAGTACGGTAATTAAACTTACCCCCATAAGAGTTTGCTCACATACGCAAAAAAAAAAAGAACAATCATGTTAATAATTCACTCCTTCAGCTATGTGGTTTTGATTCATAGTCACTTGAAATGTTGCCGTTTCTAAATAACAGCAGCATGACGTAAAACAAAGCAACCGACACCTAAGCAAGTTCCCGAAAGCAAGATGTAACCTCATTTAAAGTGAATGACAGGAGTGACGTCTGTAACCTGAACCATGTATGCTACATTAATTATTATAGGGTTAACCCTCTCCTAGAGCCTTGAGTAAATCAAATATTTTCTTTAAATATATAAAGCTGAAAAGTCTGTTCTTTCTTTGTTAAGTGTCTGTAACACCTCTATCTTCTAAACTGATATGGGACTGGGCTTGGACTGGGTCATTCGGGCATCTCAATATGCCTTTACATAAGCCTTTCCATTGCAGTCCTGGCTCTATGACTAATGGCTTTTTTTTCTAAAGGACAAACTCTTCTAAATCCTCAGGGATTGCCCCATTTTTACCTGCAGCCATATTCCCATAAACTCTCACCAGCTTTCTAGTCAATGTAAGAGAATAATCCTTCCAACTGCATGATGCTGCCAAAACCGTATTTCACTGTGTTGATGTCATACTGAAGGTAAAGTGCAGTGTTAGTTTTTGATAATAGATTATGTTTAGTACTTTTATCCCTGCACTGCTTGTGCTGAAGGACTGATTTTGACAGTGAAAATCAACAGATTCTGCTAAATGATCTCTGTAGCTCCTTTCAAATTACTAAGGATTTATTTGGCTGTTTTTTTTATTAGTTTTTGCTAAAACACCCTGTCCAATTATCTGGGCGGCCGCATCTTGATTAGTTTGCTTTTAGCCTAGTCTCTTTTTGGCCCACATAAAAGAATAAACCGTAAGCAATCTAACCTCTGTATGAATATATCTGTTTGCTAGAGGTTTGGTAGAGACCTTGACTAAACAAACACAATAACCTAAATAAAGTGACTCACTAGTCAAGCCAGGGTGTGTGTCACTAGGTCAGGTATCCAGGCTTTGAACATTTTACAGATCAGAGTGAAACTACAAACCCACCAACACATTGGCCTCCATCTAAACATGGGGTGTGGCAAACAAGTAAGGATACATGATATCATAGGCAGGTTACAGGTATTGGCTGCAAGCAGCTTTAAAACTAATAATCAGTCTTTGGCCAATTCACTAATATAACTCACAGTTATAAAAGGCACTGTTTTAGTGAAAAACAGGCGACAATTACCCCTGCAGCTCCAGCTTGTAATCTGTACCCAGCTAGGCAGGTGTCTGCTACAAGAAAGATGTTGATCGTGTAGATGTTTTTGAAAGTTTCACAGACGGGTGGATAAACTGCAATTTGTAATGACTGAACAAGACAGGACCAAAAAGTCCACTTAATTAAGCTGAGTTGACTCACATCTTGATTTCTCAAAGGTTCCAGAGATTACTCTTTATAATTTTTGCAGATGTAAACAAACCTAAGTAATAGAAACCTGTGACAACATGGCTGTATTAATATAGATGGGAAAAGCAAAATAAAAGAGTTTTGTGTGAATACTGAGAGACTCTTACTTGGTGAGGACGATAGAGACGGCGTCGTTCAGGATGCTCTCCCCAAACACCAGCATGTTGAGGACTGGGTCCACGTTGAGAGCATTAAATATGGCTATAGTTGCTACAGGGTCCACGGCTGAGATTAGAGATCCAAAGGCAAAGCTATGAGGTAGTGATGGGAATAAGAAAGAGGAGGTTACACCTTGATATATAACAATGAAAAAAGAAAATGTAGGCTCAGACAGTTTCAAAAACATGTTTAGCAACTTCTAAGAATGCCAGAGTACAGATAAAGAAATCATTTGTTTTTGGATTGAACCCAGAAAGCAGGTATGATTTTTAAGATATTTGCAATTTAGGCTTCATGATGTACAAGAAAAGTTAAAATATTGCTAGCAAAACTGAAACAGAAAGAAGGAACCGTGTCAGAGCTGTTCTGGCACATCCATCAGCTCATTTGTGGTCAATGTCTGGATTTACTCTGCAAATTACATCCAACTGCATAGAGTAGGTTGTGACCAATCCTACAAAAAAACATACAGACAGGAAGGCTAAAAAAAATCTATCCTTACTGGCAAGGATGCGGAAAGGGCAAACACTGCGCCAGAATACACACCTTTGACTGAGCACCAAGAAAAACATTAAACAGCCCAGACTTCCAGAGGGTGTTTGTGTTAGTCGCATCTGACTGCTTACTTGGTCGTTTAAAAAAGACTTCATCTTACCATAGGCAGTTAATTTCAGTCAGGAACAAGATTATGAAACACCATTATGAAAAGACATTTAATGTCATTATAACAACATATATTCCTGGTTTGCAGTGACACGTTTCCCACAGGAGTAGAAATTATTTTACAAATAGCTGTTTTTTAATTCATTTAAAAAAAACAACCTTACCTATCAGCCATGGTCATCTTATAAATCACATCAGCCTGTCAGAAAACATGAAAACACACAAAGACATGCTGAAACCAACCAAGAAACATCATAGGTTTTATTTATTCATTTATTTAATTTTATTCTTTTCAAAAATCAGACATGTTGGCAGCTGCATGTCTTACCTGGCCAAGGAAATAGATGCCTCCACCGACTATAAAAGCAGATATAGCCGTACCAATTACAGCAAAGAGAGTGATGGAGCCAATGTTCTGGAAGAAGTTACCCTAAATACACACACACACAAATACACAGATCAAATATTCATAAGATTAACAGTATGCAATGTCAAATAGCACTGTTATATAACATGTTGCCAGCATTAAAATAAAAAGAAAGCTGCAGTACAGGTATGAAAAGAACAAAAAATAAATCACTTTGAACACAGGAAATTGCTAGTGCCTTTAAAGCCCTGCAGTGACACTCAGCTGCTCCTTAACACCCAAAACCTTAAACATTTTGTATTGCAGTAGTGGATTCTCACGCTAGAAAAACATTTCTTGATCTAATCTAAGACTAAAGCATCACTTTTAGGTGGGCAAAGCTAATCCTACCTTTCAAAACCTTCTTAAGCCACAAAATGACTGAGGCCACACTTACTGTCACCCTAAAAAAGAAGACTATGAAAAATATATTTAACTACAATGTCTGTTATTAATGTCATTAGTTTTTAAGAATGCTAAGTAATTATTAGATGACTGCCTGTTTTCTTAATTATACACTGGCTGCACTGTTGCCTTAGATCAAGAAGGTCCCGGGTTCGAATGTCAGCACTGGGGTCTTTCAGCATAGATTTTAAATATTCTTTCTTGGTGGGAGGGCTATCTCAGGTAAACCAGCTTTCTCTCACAAAAACATGAATGTTAGATAACTGGTTACTTTAAACTGAACTTAATTATCAGTATGTGTATGGCTCTCTGCCCTGTCTGTCTCCCTGTTACCCTTTGATGGACTGGCATCCTGTCCGGGGTTTAACCAGTGGACACAGACACCACCTCCCCAAGACTCTGCAAGGAGAAGGGGTATCGATTGACAAATATGAGATAGAGCACATTTCAACTTTTTAAAAATGGGAAAAGCAACATTCAAAAATGCATTAGGATGGGGAAATAGGTCGAACATTAAAAAAGAAAAAAATCTCCAAACCGTTCAGTAATAGAACTGCAGAGAAGAGCAGAGTTCAAACTTTTACAAATGTGTGATTAGTTGCAATGTGCCAGCATGTTGTTTGGGCGGTAAGTCGGGGATAAAAACAATTTTTTTCTTATGATAAGACATGTAAAGTAATTTATAAAGTGTTGGTGTTTCAACTAAAGCCACATAATTTTGTCAGTTGGTGCAAAGACTGTACTAGAAGTGCATCGATCCAGTACCTATATGGTATATCAGCTTTAATAGTGACTAATTAACTGAATCCAATATCAGATGAATGATGCTGATTTAGTATTCTGATCCAGTCTTTTATTTATTTTTATTAATATTGTACACAGCAATCTACAGACAGTTTTATACAGCTGTTATACCTTATTTACATTTCAAAATGTTTGTTTGCCCTAAACTTTATATGGGCATGATATTTATTTTGTGTTGCTAATCTATACTTTATTTAGTGATGAATAATATTAAGCAAACCTCATTATGTGTTAATTTGTAACCTTTATTTTTTAAACCAAGTTTATGTCAAGCCTGATGCTTTCACTTACATGGCTTTTTAAGGTTTACGGTTCATTCACTGGACCGCTGCATCAGGTCTGTATTGGCTGATGTTCAGCAAAAGTTATTGGTATTGAATTAATATAAAAGAAAAATAAACCATAGATCTAACCATCTTAAGATTGAACTTATGAACAACAAACATCCTTGCTGTAGACCTTTTGTAAAACTTGGTGATCTCTGCCCTCCACCAGTTCTAGACCAGATTATTGCTTAAAAAGTAATTACCCGAAAATGCTCATCATACAGAAGCGTACATTTGTCCATGGTCAATATTATAATTAGATAGTAGGGAAAATAATGAGAAATTCAAAAGATTAGGATCAAGGATTCTATATCCTCAAAAATTGAAAAGTTACAGTACAAGCAAAGAAGGTAGAACATGTCGTTTTAAGGGAAGTTTGCCAGGAATAGTGTTTGGGATTTTGTTAAAATTATTCGTTGATGTTAAATCTTTGATGTTAAATCCTCTGAATTATTGTTTTTAAATCTGTCTGAAATTACACCACTGCATTGTTAATATCTCCCCCCGGGGTGTGGTGGGTGCTGCAAATATAAACATGGACATTGTTTGATTGCAATGGTTCAAGAACAGCAATCAGAGCTACGTATGGCTCCTAAAGTAGAGACACAGATAAGGTGGGGAATATAGATAATAACCCACAGAAACTAAGCACGCCCAACTGTATTGACTTTTAGTCACAAGGCAGCCCAGCCCAAAGCTTTTTAACGTATCATTCTTTGTGAGTAACGTGCCCATTCAGCAGGTTTCCTTCATTTTTTTCTTAGAGTCACCACTTTTTCCTGTGCAACTATGCATTTTGGTGTTATAATGCTACATTCTGTTTGCAGAGGTTCAATCTGGAAACAAAAACAAACCCTTATTGTCACATATGTCACCATACCTTGTGTAAAGAGTATCCAGATTCAAATATTATTGGGGGGAGAATCAAGAGGAAAAACATGTTGGGTCGAAACATTTCTTCCTCCTTCAGGAAAAAAAAAAAGCAAAAGGAGAAACATATTTAAAAATACAAACATTTCTTAAAGAGTATTTAGGCATCCAGATATGAGTTACATTCAAATCTAACTAATAAACAAGCAAATATGAAAAAGAAAAACTCTAAGTAGTTCTTAGCAGCCCTTTTATCTTATAAATCAGAGTCCAAAATGACTACATACACACATCAGCAACTGGGGGGGGGGGGGGGGATACCTGCCCGCCAACACATGGCTTCAACCCCATTAGCAAAACAAACAATACAAAGGGCCTATAAATTTCTAAACATATTTTCCATCTCTGAGTCTTTTATCCATTCACAAACACATACACAGCCACCCACACATGCACACAGTATCCCAGTGACCTTAGCTATGTGATTTCTGCAGAATAATGAAATCATTGTTACTCCCAGTAAAACGGGCCTGCCGCCCAGATAAGGCTTTGGCATCATGCGCTATATGCTCTGGCTGCACGTGATGCACGTGTTTTCTGTAGCAGGGCCCTTTCCGTGCAAAACGCATCCTCGTAAGATAAAAAACCAAAAGAGGTTTTGCATGTAGCGGTTATCAATATTCTTTGATCAGGTGGAAACTGACTTTGTTTTCCATCAGAGGAAGACAAAATGGCGAGTCAGTGTTCGCTGCAGCTGCTTAACAATCCCTCTTTGTTTCCTGAAAGTCAGTTTTGACAGCTGGTAGAGCCTGAATCTCAACCTCAGGAAGCCCATAAGCAGCTGGACATTACGAAAACCGCCTCTGCATTTCTAAAATAGTAGAGATGAAGATTCACTTTAATTCTGCTAAGATTTATTCATTTGTAAGCTAAAAATCCTAAAGCAAACCTTTAAAAATCTTTTAACTGATATCAAAATTAAAAATAAGGTTTAAGGGCTTATCGTTGCCATATTGCAAAAACTCTGACCAGAGCAGCATTGAAGGTTTTCTAATTTATACATTAAGGTAACACTGCTTTACAGATTATGGCTAATGAATGAAACAGAGGTAGAACATCAGAGTACATTGGACAAAACTCTCAAACACATCTTTATTTTCCAGTTAAAGCACTCAGTAGCAGAGAATGTATACTGAGGTAAAAGGATAAGGTCTGACAGTTTGTCGGCTAATAATGTATTCAAATTTCAGGAAAAGTAGGCCAACCATTGCTTCCAGGTTGGCAAATTCAATGTTCGTAACTTGACATTTATCTCCGCCAGAGCTCCGCCTTTCAGTCCAGCTTACTACCACGCATAGAAGAGGATGCGCCGTGCATGAACTGCAACTTGACATCTGCAGCTGCACTCCTGCTGCATGCATGGGTCCACATGTTTCCCTGTCACATACAGGAAAGTCCACTGGAGTGACGAATCAAACGCATAAAAACATCTTCTCAAATAAGCGCAGAAGATTGAGTTTTGAACATATATGTTTGACAAGCAAGAAAACCTAAATATTTCTATATTAAAATTCTTTATCAGATTTGGCTCTGTTAGGATTAACAATAAAAGTGAGACCAAATGGGGGAAGTAGATAAGTAGATAGCCTCTCACAAATGAGAGAAGAGTCTTAACATTTGTAAATATTTTACTATATCTTTTCATCAGATGACAATAAAGATATAATACTTTGATATGACGTAAAGTAGTCAGTGTACAGCTTGTATAACGGTGTTTCATTTCCTTTAATAGTGATTTAGGCTGTAAAGGCTGCTGTGGAGGGTTATTTTTAAGGGACAATAAAACTTAAACTGCCTACTTTATATTGTAACAAAGTGTGATATCTCCCTGTTGCCTCATAAAACAATCTAAGACATTAACAAAAATGTGGGGGCTGTACTCTCTTTGGTGCAATATAGTAATTGTGGAGCAGATGAAAAGGGATTCATGGTTCGCCTTTAAAAAAATATATAAATTCATAAAATATTTCATCATTTTTTATTCAATCTGCCAGAGGGATTTATTTGCAGACCCACCTTTTGTAGCAGAAATAGTTACTACTCCTTTGAGACATGCCTCTACCAGCTCTCCCTGCTACAGACTGAAATTTCTGCCTATTCTTCAATAGACCGATTGTTTAAATGCCATTAGACTGGTTATAGCGAATCCTCGAGGAAAAACCTTCTAGTCAATCCTTGGATTTTCAATTGGATTTATTTCTAAAGATAAGGCCATAACTAAACCGTTCCATTAAAGCTCTGGCTTTACATTTAGGGTCAAAGCTCTGCCGCAGGGTCATTTGCAACCACTGGAGGATTAGCTTCCAGGATTACCCTCTATTTTGCCCTGTCTATTTTCTTATAATCTGCATTAAGCCTCATCCCTGATAAAGAGGACCACCCCCACAGCATCACGCTGCCTTGGCCATATTTGACCTTAGGCATATCAAATTTAGGAGGATGCACAGTGTTAGTGGTAGTCATACAAAGTTTTCTTGCTTATGGGTGGAAAAAATAATAATAAATCGCTCGTTTGATATGTCCACTAAACAGCTTGTTGCAAACTACAAACCTAACTTGTTAAGATTTTTTTTTAAATTCTCTCTCTTTAAAGCAAACAATTTTTGCCATATTTAACAAATCCTCACTGCAGGTTTACACATTGGAGGTTTGGATCTTAGCAGCATCTAGTATATGAGGATAGAGAATAACTTACTATGTTTAGAGTTAGTGAGATTTTTAAATGAGATGCATATTACTTTTTCATAAACCAGCTACTTTAACTGATATTGCTCTGGATTTAATTGAATTAGATTTACATAATCTAAACTCAAATGCTCTTTACACAATCCAAATTTCTATTTTTGAAACGATTTCAAACGTAAATTAAATAAGAGGGTTGAATACTGCATATTATTAGATAAAAGAAAAGCACACTCTAGAAAAGGGAGATGAAATGGATAAACCCAGAAAGCATGAGGGTGGGTATATTCCTCAGATGTGCTGAGTCTGAGCTCAAAGTTACTGAAAAAAGATGAATGCCTAAAGATGAAGGACATGCAGTTAAAAGTGAGCTGAGAGATATCAGGAAAAAAAAAAAAGGGACCATAGGAGAGAACATTGTTCAGAGTTGAGGGTCCCTGGAGGCTTGGCTTTGACAACCAGTGACATCACCACATGGGAAAAAGGCCCCTGAAACCACAATTAAAACTTGTCTCCATGTGTCACTCCCTCTCTCTTTTGCACTGTGGCGTGGGAGACATCTATTAAAAGTATCTGCTGCCCTTTGGGGCTAAAAACACACCAATGCAGCCACTGAGGAAAAATGATGAGCCTGTTTATCCCGGTACAGACGGTAGAACACAATAAAACCGGATGGAAAATTATTAGCAGGGGGTGTAAATATAATCACCTGTTTATCTTTGTCAGTTCTCTGCCTAGGAGATACATTGCTACTGGAAGGTTACTTTGTACCAGCGCTCTATTTCTCCCTCAATCTGTGTCAGAGCACAGGGGAAAAAGAAAAATAAAGAAATTGGCAGATGAGAGAAAAATGAAAGGAGTAAAAAGAACGAGAAGGGAGCATAGGCGGATGTTTCTGCTCGTCAGGAGGTTTTTCTTTAAAACTGGCAAAAGAAAAGTGGTCATCTATTTGCAGCAATCAATTGAGAAGTTTTAAGCAAATTTGTTTTTCTATTTAGTCTCTCACCTGCAATTTTTTCTGTTAGTCAAACTTTCACTTGTTTAATAAAGCTACTCAGGTTCTAGTCCAGAATAAAATACAAGAACTCGTGTGACTCGTATCAACAAATCTTCTGGTTGCTCGAAAGATATTATGGTACAAATAAACACATTTGCTAATAATCTACAGCAGTGAAATAAAAAATGGGTCACTGATGAGGCCCTTTTCAACATAAATATATTCAAGTATGTTCAAGTAATCCATGAAATGTAAATAAGAGCTGACATATTGTGCCCTTTTCACTTATCCACCAAATCATATAGGGCCATGATAGATTGTTGGAGGGATGTGTTTGCATATATGCACCCTCTATGAACAATGGACATATTTGTATAAAGGGTAAAGCATCTTGAACTAAACTATCCTTTTATCCTAATAGAATCTATCTGCTTTAGATAAAACTGAAAACTAATTTAGCTGCAGGTTACTATATTATATTTTTTAGTAAAACATTTCTACTAAAACAACAAAAAGAAAAAAAACATCTCCAAAACAACAAATACTAATCATGAATCTTGGCTTCAATGATGTCCGGGAAATTATAAGCAGTAATCTAAACTTCAAGATGTGATACAAGAGAACTAGACTTGTTGTCGACCAGACGCTAGTTGATCTTTATCAATCAGGAAACACTTAAAAGGAAACAGCTATGTGCTCATATTTACAGTCAGTGAGGGAACTATAAGTTTTAGAAACCTGGACCCAAGTTTAACTTAATCACAGAGAAAGGAAGGCTACTAGATGTTACAAACCATAAGTATCACTGTTAGACATCTTCAGCAAATAGGTTGTTGGGGGTCATCAAGGCACAGAAAATGGAATTAAATTCTTAAACTGATAACATGAGAAGACTTTTTTTCTCCCCACTATTAGGAGATTCTAACGTAATTCTCACAATCGTGTTTTGCTCAGGAAATTGCTGACTTTGAAAGGAAAGACCCCACCAAGAATTTACTTCCATATCCACTCATGTACGTTACGTGTAGCTATAGCGATAACAGGAAGCTTCCGTATTAAACATTTGTCAGCTTGTGGAGAGAACCTGAAGGGACGTAAACATGGGCCAGTAGGGTGGCTCCGGAGCCGATGTTGTCAGAGGAGGAATTTAGCCAAATGTGTAAATACAAAAAGGCCTTTGGATCAAGCATGAGCAAGGAAAGAATCACACCCCGGGTGGACATTATAACCATCTTAGATCATGAAGGATTAGGAAATGTTGACAGCACACCAAAGCAGATAGACGAGGCCGTCCGTGTGGAACATTCTATTTATTTGACTTCCATTCTGTTGCTCAGGTGCATGTTTAGTAGTTTGTTGTTTTCCCTCAATGTAATAAAACACACATTTTTGTGCAAGTTGGATTGAGTCTCTAGTCGTAATGATTACAATAATAAAACGATAGTCAAAAATTAAGTTACCAAGAAATATTTTCTCTCATGCGGCAGCTACCTGCTAAACTCTAAATAATGTCACAGACTCTGCATCACACTGACACCACCAAACCAAAATCCTGCAGAGTTACACCTAATATATTTAATGCTCTGAACTTTCATATTGCTTATGGGGTTTTTTTGCACCATGTTTTTTCTTCCAAACTGTTTACACTTGATCACTGCTGCACTTTAAGAAATGGAGATGTCATGAAAGCTGTTCAAAACAAAATGTCGTATTGTATGCACTCTGTGTACAAAAAATTACATTAAGAGTTGTCGGAGCCTAGTGGTGAGCAAATCGAAGATTGCAGCTGAATGTTTGCTGCCAACACTATGGTGAGGTTTGTCTGTTTATCTGGTTTCCTGCTTATCAGATTTATTATAGTGCCAGCATTATATGTAAGGTTCAGAATACAATTGGCAGGAAAGCCAAATCTAATTATATCAGTGTTTTATTAATTTAGCTTTAGTGTCAAAGGAACAAACCATAATAAAAGCCTTATTGGGCATAAAGGTCTTCAAACGGCACCAAGATAATTCAAATAGCTTACAGTACAAGTTCTGCTGATAAAAACGCAATAGCCTAAATGCTAAGTTCTTGTTGCATTTAGGCTGACTGATATAAATTGATACAGAAGATGCAGTCTCTTGGTGATGGAATGATAAAAATATAACAAAAATTGCAGCTAAAACTGCTACGAATAATAATGGAAACATGAATCCTCAAATAAATTTGATAACTGTGATTAACAGGGAATTTGGTACAATCTTTTGACTGTTGCATTTACAACAACTTTAGCAGCAGTTGTTTAATTTTGAAGGTGAGATATAGCTTAAAGACTTGGGCCAACCAAAAAACAGCTAAATATTTCTAAAATGTATCATTTGCTTGCCACTATTTGGCAAAACTGGGCGAATCGGTTAAAGAAATGGTTAGAAATGCATGATATTGAGATTGTGAGTTTACTGAAAAGAAAAGTTAATAACATTATTTTATATTTTCCTCACATACAATGCCTTGGAAAGGTTTTATAATCTCTCTTTTCTGATCAGTTCTTTTTAAATACAGACTTTTGTGACATAGACCAACACAACAGGGGTTTATGCATGAATGGGTAACTCTTATTTAATGCTTTTTAATGCTCTTTTACTGCTCTTAGAAATAATCTTAATGCCATCAACAAGTA
>NW_015150641.1:342098-359294 GCF_000732505.1 Cyprinodon variegatus | reverse complement strand
AAATTTAATGAATTTTAATGCCAATTAAGGCCTTAATTTAAAAAATAATAATTTAATGACTTTTAATGATTTTTAATGACCTGCGGAAACCCTGCACAAGCAACTGAAGAACCTTCAAATTAAGGAAAATGTTTTCAAACTTCAAATACATGTTGAGTGTAAATCATCCCGTTCATTCCAATTTTCCAAATACAATATAATTCAGTGCATTCGATTACTTAAAGGTATAGTGGAGAATGTTCTATTTTCCAGGTGGATCATAAAAATAAGTGGTCGTCCTTATTCTCAATCATTCTGGTGAAATGATTTACGTAAGGTCGTCCTACGCGCTTGTCCCCATTTTCACTTACCAGTGGTGAGTCTGATGTAGTGGAAAAATTGCAAATCTTCATTTGGAAAGTAAGCTTGTAAAAGCGATGCAAACAGCAACTTTTAAACAGAGTGCGCTCGAGGAGAAATGAGCTTGTGCACGCTCTTTCAACCATTTAATAGATGTTCCGTTTTTTTTTTTTTAAGTAGAGAGGGCGGGTCTTTTCAAAGATCCGGAAAAATACTCCACTATACCTTTAAGATGTTTAATTGCTAAATAGTATTTGACATGACGTCAGACAGTTTAAATAAGGCTGTTCTGTGAACGCCCCAGAGGCCTCTTACGCCCCATTTACACTAGCCCTCTGAAACCCATCCGTGCCGAGTTCGGACTGAGCTCAGATCAGTTAACTGGCACAGTTCCTCGTCTCCTATCAGCGGTCCACGATACTACAGCTCTCAAGTCGGGAATTACGCAAACAAAAATGCTGGCGCCCATAACATTCAGGAACTTATATGCCTGGATAGTGCCCTATGCCCAGATTTCAATGTGAGCATCAGTCTCTGCATCATCCCAGGTCGCACCACGCTCTTTTGATGCATTTTTTGATAATAGGCTGAGATGAAGTTTGTGTTGTGAATAGGTGAGGATATCTGTGAATGGTAAAGCTGGACACGCCGGAAAATCCGCAAAATGACATGGTCTGCTCACGCGCTCTTTTTTATCAGAGAACTGAGCCACAACTTAACTGCGCAGAGCCCTACTATTGAACTATTACTAGATTTAGCGCGGTCTTGTTGTGTCTGGCATGGTCCAGTTCAGTTGCGTTCTATTTACACTCAACGGTTATCTCAGTTACCGTGCACAGACCGGACTTGCACGGTTTCAAGAGGGTAGTGTAAATGGGGCTTTAGAGACACACTGTATCATTAGGACCAAAGGACAACACCAAGCATGTCAGGGATGGCAGGGTCGTTCAAGAAATCCTCAATGCACAGAGGGTTTTACGAAGGCAAACGGCACTTTTCAGATTTTATAAAGCATCCCAAATAGATTAAAGTTTGTGATTTTAACATGACATTTATTACCTGACTACTGAAAGTCAGGCACAAACACAGAGATGGCCATCTGATGGGACAGCATGGGGAGTGGGCCTTTTGGGGCTCTAATTACAGTGCCAATGACTCAGCAACACTCGGGGGCCCAAAGCTAGAAAACAGAAACAATGGGCCCCTGTTTGGAAGAAACATTGACAACCTGTCCTTTTTTCCACTTGCTCCCAACTCATGTGCAACTCTCTCCACCTCTCTTGTTTGTCCGTTCTCTCACTAGTTGGCAGAGAATGAGGAATGTTAATTAAAGGCGCAAAAAAAATGAGGAGGGATAAAGAGGAAGAGACAGTCACCAGAGAACGATGTGAGACACAGATGGTGAAATGAGATTAGTTGCCAAGAGATAAGGAAATGGACTGAAATGGGGGCTTTCCCAGGAAATGAGCAGGGTGTTAAAGTCCACTATACAAGAGGAAATGTTACTCTACGCTGCCAGTTCACATCCCTCACTAGGTTCCAAATCCTTCCAAAATGGATTCAACTTGTTCATTACATATACGTACATTTTAGTCTATTTGACGTCTGATAGTTTCAGTTATTCCAGTTTGTTTCTACTGATTAGTGGAAAAAAAAGAAAACATAGTACTGTCAGTCTGGTTTATACAAAAGAGTCAAACTGTACCTTCCAGTTGGCCAGTTCCTGGAACTCAATGATCTTGATGAATCCACCCATCAGGATTCCTAAAAAAGAAAAACTGGTTAAATAGCTTCACATAAAAAACAACAAAAAGAAAAAAGCCACACCTCATCAAGATAGCTTATCGTTTATTCATAAATTTTTCCAAAAGAAAAGAGCCCACTAATATTATACTGAACCATTTTCCTGGACCTGTTGGCATTCTGTAAAAACAATGATTTGCATTATTCACTGTTTTATTTATATTTACAATATATTTGCCTCCAGTCCCCCTATGGTCTCCCCTGAATAATCAAACTAGTTTTAATTATAAATAGTATTTCAGATAAAAGAAAATTTCCGGGCATCCCTTCAGAAAAACCTGCAGAATACACTTATTTTGATGTGCGTGTGTGATCATTATCATTAAAGATCAACTTGAAGTAGGTAAGACTAGAACTCTTGCCTCATTTAATGTAGATGTCCATAAATTTAGCAATGTTAATGTCAATCTACATGAAAGAAAAAATGATGTGAGAAAAAACAAATGTTTGACATTATGCTGGTGAAGATTCTCAGTCATCCAGGTCATAGTCATACCAAAAAAATTTAAACCCAATCCACGGGAAATTGTTTCCGAGTTTGTTTCTCTTCCCCTCCAGGAAGCTTTTTCAATTCAAAATGTAAGAATTAGCATCGAGTTCCAGGCTTTATAGGCTTTTTCTTCTCAACCCTCAACCTCGTGCAAAGGGACCAAAACATCTTGCCTGGTCAGGCAGGACAACAATTCCCCGTGACAACCTCCCTTTCAGAGGCATAGAACAGTATCAGATATTGCAGTCTAACAAAGAACCCAAACAACTCCCCATTCCTAAGGGGCGGACCGGTTCTTTCAGTTCAATTTGCATGTTTTCTAAGCCAAAACCAGGCTTCGTTTTGGGCCACTCTATAAAGCTTCAAACTCATAGCTAATTCTGACATTTTGAATGGAAAAGGCTTTCTGGATGGGAACAGAAACATCTTCTAACTTACTTTTTAGGAATGTTTGACAGTGCAGGTCAGCTGACAGAGATACCGGGTTTTTCCATGTTCCAAATGCTTCAAAAATAGCATCTAATCTACTTGTGCTTTTTAAAGGGCATTTTTTTTTACATACTAGCAGAATGATAACAGGTTATGTACCATACCATACTATTTTCTTAGCTCTAAGACAGAGGTCTCTTCTGGTTTTGCAAATGCACCAATTTAAAGAAAACAAGTCTGCGTTAGGGGCAGAACAGAGGAAACTGAGACAGACGGAGAAAAAGATTTTAATGTAGGTTTAGTGTGAGATGTTAAGAGATAATGTGAACGTAGACAGATAGGCCATCTCTTGATCTGCTAGCACTGTTATCTCTCCATGGCAGAGTCCCTGGCTGTGACAAACACTCAAACAAGCTCTGCTCCTGTGCAGAGTGCAGGCCATAAAAAGAGAAAAGCCCTTTAGGGTCAAGAAGCATGTGTGTCGCTGGTGTGTAAAGGGAGCACACGCACAAGCACGTAAAGGAGAAGTGCAGTTTTAAGGAGGTGAATTAATTTGAAGAGACCTTTTTAAAATGGACGGAGCCCTATTTTGTTTCCTTATATAAAAGCACTTCTTAATTCTTAAGTTAGGCTGCAAAGGCCATCAGTGGGATAACCTTTGCTGGGCTTTTTTTAGGTTTTGCACCCTGCTAAACACTGTCCTCGGTGATACCTTAAACTTCCTGACACCTTTCCTTGGAAGAAAACCTAAACCCAGAGCTGGGCCAGAGCTGAACACTTACAGATACCTAAAACATGCAGCAATGGTGAAAAACAAGTACACCTCCTCTTCTAAAGTTGTAAAAAGCTTCTCTATTTTTGTTATTTTTTTGGTTACCAAACTATGAAATTACGGACTTGTTGTGTCTGTACCCTTTAATCTTAGTTCAAATCATTTTAAAACCAGATCATTTTTTATGACGACAACTGATAAAAGGTCTGTTTTTTTTAACCATGCGTGATGGACAAGAGCAAAGGGTGAAGGGGAAAAAAAACATTTAACTCAGGGGTCATCAACCTTTTCAAAGATTCTATGTTTGCCCTGACAGCAGCTAAATAAAGTTAATAAACAGCTTTAAAAAAACTAACAAAAACTTTGGAAAAAATACACAGAATATTTAAATAGGAACATTTTAAACTGTCTTTAGGAAAACAATACTTTATAGTATGAGCCAAACTCGGAGTCCTTATCCTATTTTTGCAAAAACAGCAGTCAACCTATGATAAATGGATAAGGTAAATACTGTTATTAAGGGCTCTTTTGTTGAAGGAATTCATGCAAACTGCTACTGCAGCATTCTCTGCATACTGCCTTTGATTTTTTTTTTTTTTTTTTACATTGTTTCTGTGAATTTCATGAAACGTTATTACGAGCAACTTTGGAGGGCTTAAAGAGCCACATTAGACCGGATAAGATTGCTAAAATGAGCTGGCTCTGAAAGTCGCAAAGTTTGTCTTTTTGCTTATAAAAAAAAATATTGACATTTTTAATTCTAAAGAATTAGTCCTGATTTGATTCCTCGATGCCTTTTTCTCATCTTGGAAGAGTAACACTGTCCCTGAGCGCATGTTATTACTGTCTGTACACAGAGTCCTATCTTGTCAGTTTGTTTTTTTACTACCTTGTCTCTTAATGTAGTATTGTTTGTTTTTTTGCTATTTATTTTGGTCTAAAATATTGACAAAGCTACTTATGCAAATTTTGGTTTGGCATGTTTAGGACACTCCATTCTGCAGATATTCAAAGACAAGGTCTAAATTATTTGAAATTCTGACCCTTTTACCATCAGACAATAGATAATATGTTGATACCATCAAATTATATAGGAATTTATGCAGTTTTTATTAAAGCTAACCATCATATCTTTCTGATTATCCACTGTCCCAAGTTTTAGGGGAGTACTGACTTGGACTTGACGTGGTTAGAGCAGTGCACATGTGCACTGAGAAGGTTGCAAGTATCTTATTTGATACCTACAGCCTGCACTCTGGGATCCTGAGCAAGACCTTTAACCCCACACTGCTTCCTGGGTGCCACACAATGGCAGCCCACTGCTCCTTATTGGGATGGGTCAAAATGCAGGGGTAAATTTCTCTAGTGTGAAATCAATAAAGTTAAATTATTCTTATCATTAATAGCTTAGGAGGCTTTTAAGCACATCCAACATCATTGATTAACTAGGTTTTAGATTTGATGGTATCCAGTTCATATTTAGGTTAGATTTAGGTACTACTGTTATATCATTACATATTTAAGGCTTAGTAAAAACAGGAAATGGCAGCAAAAACAAAAATTGTCGACATGACTTGCGGTGTTGGTGGCTCAGTGGTTTGGAATCTTTTCTTGCTGCCCTAAAATAAATTTCTCGATAACTGTTCATCAGTAAATGACATGTTATTTCTTTTTAAAATTTTATTTCAGTGTATACTAAAACTGGACATTGTTATTTTTTCTTTTTAAAAATACCTCAAAAATGATTCATTTGTTCAATTCTTATCTACCATGGATATATTTGTGCAAACAGCAGCAAGTGACATGAGAAATACTCACCGAGAGAAACAACAGCCACACTCTCAGGAAGAAAATGCAACTTGAACTTGATAAGCAGGTGCACCAATATGATGCAAATACCTGAAGGAGAGAATGATTGAATAATTAGGACAAACACATCTTTTTTAAAATCATCCTTTGCTTTCTCACATCAGGCCTTAAAAAGCTCCACTCAATATGCTGCAAATAAGGAAGCATGGTGTATTTATATTGCAGCTTTTACCCGTCACAACTCAAAAAGATGTTTATGATTAAAAGAAGCATAAAAAGAAAAGAAGATAAACATAAAATGGAAGATAAAGACAATACACACATATCACATAGCGTGTATAGTGAAAAGCATTGACAGTCAGAGTGCAGAGCAAAGATGGAGGCGAATCATTCCACACTGGAGAAACAGCTCTTAAGGATTTATCCCTCCTGGTCTTAAATACTGTTTGTAGAACATTTAATTGGAAAACATCAGACTGCAAGAAGAGCTGGAGGCTCTAGAAGGTGACAGATATAGAGCAGGGTTAGGGTTAGGGTTACTGCAAGAAGAGCTGGAGGCTCTAGAAGGTGACAGATATAGAGCAGGGTTAGGGTTAGACGTCTCTAGGCTGCACCGCTTGGAAGTGATTGTAAGACATTTTTAAAAGTTAAAAGAAAAAGTGTTTTTCTTTTAGTTTTCTCTAGCTGCGTCACACAATAAACATTATTGAAGAAGAAAATAAAGATACAATTTAGATTATTAAGTAATACGAAAATTTAGTTATAAAACAAAATATGCAGCTTGATTTTCATATAAAAAGCTTTTCTATGAATACATTTATATTTTGAAGTTTTTCATTTAAAAATGAGCTTTCATCACTGTTAGCTGGTACATAATTTGAAAATAAAATATTACATTTTAAGTACAATTTAAACTAAGTAAAAAAATGAGCAGCCTTGGAAAAGGAAATGCTGTTTCGATTACAGGAGTCAAAAAAATGCAGCTTTTTGCTAATGCATTTTATAACACAAATTTAACCATGTGGATGAATTATGGTTCATTTTTACTGGAATACATTATGTAAATTAAAGGGTAAACATCATATTGTTAAATATTTTAATAATATAACAGAAATAGCGGATTTAGAGAGCAAAAGAAATAAGCAATGTAATTTGAGTAAAACCATGCAGCAAGACTTTAAAACTGAAAAGCATTTCTGTTAATATGTTTTAATTTTCAAATTTTAACATTCAATTAATTAAATTTTGGTCACTTTTTGCAACGATATTTTTTGAAAATTAAATGTAAAATTCTGTTTTATTTAGGGGTGAAACAATAAATCGGATTAATTGTGATTATTCAATTAAAGAAAGTAATTTAACGATTATCCATTAATCGTTATGTGTCGTATAGTGACTCTAAAACATGGTTTAGCTGAAAGAGTGACCCACTTAAAGCAGTAATAAAAATAGTATTAAAAATATATATATTTTGCTTTTAAGATAGAAAACAATATGCTCTGCCAAGAACTCCTCAGGTGGAAAAGATTTAGTTGGACCTGTTTTAATTCTGTAAAAAGTCCTCTTTAAGGAATCTTTCGCTTATTGATCAATTAATCAAAGACATAATAAGCAGATTGATGAGCAAAATGCTTGTTAGTTGCAGCCCTTGTTTTATTTATCAACTCAATTAATTCACAAAAATGAGCAGTAAAAAAGACAAGTTAAAAAAGCAGTCTGGATGATCTATTTTAAATCTGATTTTTTAGTCAACAAGTATTTTACTAGAAAATTGGGGCATGCTTGATTACATATTTTGGGGCCATGCTTCCTTTAAACAACCTTCTTCAGCAGCTTTTTTGAAAAAAAAAAAAAAAAACAATAAAAAAAAAAGAAAGAAAATTCACTTCTTAAAAACAAAAGCAACAATAACATGCGGTTATCAAATGTTTAGCATTTACTTTTTCTGAGACATTTTGCCAGGCTAGAACGCTTAGCTGCTCAATACAAATAGTTTGTGTCACAACTGTAAGGCTTTCCTTGCTGCAAAAGTTAAACAACTTGCTCTACAGCCTACAAATGTAGTGATTAGATATTTATTTGCCATGGGTTGCTCATGAGGATTTAAGGCTTTTATTTGACATAAGCATCATAGTTTGTTGACTACTGGAAAAGCAATAGTTGCAGCAAATTGGCAAACATCAAATAAACTTCTCACCCTTTCCCAGGGAGTAACATAAATCTGAGTTAAATCTTTACACATTCATGCCAGACTATATTTTTCTACAACAGAGACTGGGAGACTGATGTCAGCTGCACTTGCCCTGTACAAAAAAAAATAAATAAATAATCCCCAATCAGACAAATTAGGGGACCAGTAAACGGACTCAACTTGAAGTTCAAATACGAGCAGCTGTCACTGGAGACATTAATCATGTCTAAATAAAAACAGAATGCAAAGTTGTGTTAGCAAATCAGTAAATCCTATTAAAACTGCACAAAGTGTTACCTAGTTCTAGGAGCAGAAAGTAATTCATTATATATAAATATATATCGCAATTTGTATATGGAGATGGTGGCGGATTTCAAAAGGGACAAGGATCCTCTTCACCTCCTGTACGTTGAAGGCGCAGCTCTGAAGGGGGTCTCCAGCTACAGGAACCTGGGTGTGCTTATATCCAGTAACCTCAGCTAGAGTGACAACACTTCCTGCCTGGTCAGGAAAGCTAAACAGTGTTTCTACTTCCTCAGGGAGCATCAGAGGGCTGGACTCAGGAGCTCAGTCTTGAGGAACTTCAGTCTCTGTGTGGTGGAGATCCCTCCCTGCACCTGCATCACCGTGCAACACGGCAGCTGCACTGCTGCTGAGAAGATGGCTCTGCAAGAAGCTGTTTAAGCCTGTGCAGAGGACTGCAGGAGTAGCCTTACCTCCACCTTGGACATCTACACATCATGAATGCAGGGGGAGGGCCATCTTAATTGCTTGTCCTGTTAGCTATCATTTTCTGTGCATGAGCACTGTCAGGTGTAAATCTGTGGTGAGCTACGGTTTCAGACAGTCTTTGAAGCTCACGTTTCTCACAGAGCGTCTTTGAAAATGGCCAAGGGTCATAAGAGAAAGTGTTTACAAAGTGTATGAGAAGAAAAGTAAGGCCTCAGAACAGACGTTCGGGCACAGTAAACTTGAATGAGCTATGAGAACAGCAACTTTTAAAAAGAGCGTGCACAAGGAGAAATGGGCTGGTGCATGCTCTCACACGAGTTTGATAGGCATTCCCTCTCGGGAGCAGATACAGGGTTGGGCATGTGCATTTTCTTTTAAAGTGAAGAGGGCAGGTCGTTTAAAAAATTTGTGAAAATTCTTCACAATACCTTTAAGCACCAGGAAGATGGCTGTATGCCTGCACAGACAGCCAGGAAAATTACCCAGCCATTATCTGCTTTTTATGCATAAGCATCTTTTGGTTAAAAATAACACAATTATCTAATATTTTGTGGAATAGAAAAAAAAATGATAAAAACCAAAATCAAATGAGTTCTTTTGTGATTTGTTTTTCCTTTTTTTGCTCTAGTCTAATTAAAACCAATAACACCAGTAAATAAATCATATGGATACAATATTATTAACTCTATTAACAGTCTATAGTTTATATAGATGAAACACTACTGGACTCAAACTCAGTGCATATCTGGTTATACATTTTTAGTTTAATGTTTTATTGTAAGTAATGTGAAACTGTGATATATTTATCCTCACAGTTATCATTTTTAGAGAATATGTATTTATGTCAGCACCACATTATTATCCATAAAAGTCAGAGGTGTCAAGTAACAAAGTACAAATACTTTATTATTGTACTCAAGTACACTTTTTAGGCATCTATGCTTATTTTTCTTCCTACTTCTGACTTCTACTCATTACATTTTCACACAAGTTCTGTACTTTCTATTCCTTACATTTTTAAAACAAACGTTACTCGTTACTCTTGGCTTCGGTTTAATGTTTATAAATATTTATTTCACGTCATGTGCTCCATCCAATGCAGATCATTGGCGCAATCAGCATCTAGTGAAAACTAGTGTAATTGGATGAGTCATATAACGCAAACACTCATTGTTTAGCTAAAGGAAATCATCAGAAGCAAGCAGGTGTTCTTCAAACTGCAAACGTGAATTGTGTATGCCATGCTACAATGTCTGATTCGGAAAAAGATGTTGAAATGTCTGAAAGGTCGGAGACCAACAAGACCTCCACCATCCTTGGCCCTATCTCAAAGAATTTTTCGAAATAGTGGAAACATTAAGCTTTCAATTCATATAGTGGCATCTGGCTATTTCTTTTTATACATTAGGTAGTTTTTTGAGCACATACTTTACACTTTTACCTGAGTAAAGAGGTCAAGTTTATATTTTAACTTTTATCAGAGTGTTTTTAAACGACAGTATATATACTTCTTCTTAAGTAACAAATGTGTGTGCTTTTGACACCACTGATACAAGTAAAGAATTAGCTCTCACCAATAACAAGTAGGCTGAAGAAAATAGTAAGCCCACTGGACTGTTCTTCCTCCTGGGCCTTCACCCCTGTCTGTACAGGCAGGATAGGCTTTGGGGTTGGGGGGGCTGGTGTGGTTGGCTTGGCAACAGCTGCTGTCGTGTGGAGGGTCTCATTGCTGTAGTTTTCAGAGGTCTCATTGGATTTGCTGCAAGAGGAGAGTTAGCAAGGGTACAGCCTAATTGGTTTGATAATCTAAAGATAAACTGACCACAAAAAAGCAATACAGCAACAGCAATAATAAAATCCCCTTAGACTAAAAAAATGAAGTTTAGCTGCTAGCATATTCAGGGACACTTTGATCTGCCATAAACAGTCACCACTATTTTATAGAAAATACACAGATACAACAAATCGCAAATAATGTGAAAATTATACGTTTAAGTCGAAAAAGTGACTAATTTAAACAGGACAAGAAAAAGCTCTTGCCACGTAAGTTGCTTTCGACAACATAAAAATGAATTAATCGAATAACCTGAGAGAGTGCTTCTCCGTATTTTCTGCTGTTTCTCTGTTTGTCTGCTTGCTTTGGTCTGGATTTTCATCCTTAGTCTCCTGCCTGTTTTCGTCTCTCTTGTGAAGGTCCCAGGAGTTAGCCTTATCCTGTCCCTCTGACACGCACAGATTCAAGATGAAAAGTAACAAGAACCACGAAAAGACTTTAAACTTGATGTATCTCATCCTCAACTAAAAGTCCTTTAGATCTAATGATAATGTGTTACATTAATAAAGACTAAGGGATTCATATCTGCTGCTTCGTATATCTGTTGGCGTCACAGGAGCCCTTACTTCCTGGTAAAGCATTCGCTGGGAGTTGTAGTCTTGTCAGATTTTTTATTTATTAGAAATAAACCGACTCGGAAAAGAAGACATGATTGATTACCATTTTGTTTAACTAAATTTATAAATGATCTTTATTTGTAGTTGATATTAGACCCTGAAAATATCTGAACGAGTTAAAGTTGAGTTAAAGTACTAATAACTCAATTTCCCATGAGGCATTGCGCTGCACCGTCAGCCTTCCGCTTCCAAATGCCTGCGTCTAATAAATAACCCAAGTTTTCTGGCTTTACCATGTATCACTTAAGGCACTTTCTGATCTTACGATCTTAGGCTGTATAAGCTGTATGTATTTATTTGTTTTTTTGTTTTTGTTTTTTGTTGTTGTTTTTCTTCGTGTATCTGTGTGTATATGCTTCCAAGACACAATTTATATATATATATTAGCTCTTTCACTTATTTGTTCCTTCTTCGGGCTTCTTTATAAGCCTTTTTGTGGCTCCCTGAGTAAGCTATTATCTTGCATATCATTTCAAGGCATTGGTCTTTATACCACTTTTATTGATGAATTGCTTTCAAAGCAGAACAAACACATCCAATAAAAAAATAATCTAAAACCTCATTGGGTTATGTTATGTTAAAAGCAGGCAAAGATATATAATTTAGAACTACATGTAACTCATACAGAACAAAAAAATAGATATACAGACAGACAGACAGACAGACAGACAGACAGACATACAGACACATGAAATGTGTTGTGAATGGGTGCAGAAAAAGTAAAAAAAATTAAATTAAATAAAAGTAGAAAAAACATAACAAATCTAGGGTTTTTTCAGGGACTTAGACTTAGAAACTTAGACAACTTTTATCGTAATTTTGTATACATAGACTGTATACAAAACTAAATTTGGTTTTGTACACCTCTCATGAAATTTCCATTTCTTTAAGTGCAGCAGTGTTTAAATGTAAACAGTGTGGGAGAAAAAACTATGGTGCAAAAAAAGAAAAATGCATTGATATGGAAGTTCAGAGCATATGGTGTAAATATGCAGATTTTTGGTTTGGTGTTGACAGTGTGATGCAGAGTCTGTGAAAAGATCTAGTTTTTTCAACAGTTCAACAATCTAATGGCAGTGGGGAAGAAGCTGTTTCAGAATCTGCTGAACCTGCATCGAATGCTATGAAGCCTCTTCCCAGAGGGCAGCAGGGAGAACAGTCCATGGCGGGGATGTGAGGGGTCATTAATAATGTTTCGGGCTACGGGACAGGCAGCGCTGAGATGAAATGTCTTTAATGGAGGGAAGAGGAGCCCCGATGATCTTCTCTGCTGTTCTCGTTTTCATGTTGTGGGGATCAGCTGCTCGTTATGGGGCCTGATGGCTGGGCCCGACATGGGGAATTGCTTTTTTGGGGTCAGGGGTCATGTTTAGGACTAAGCTGGGAATTGTGGGGTTATGGTTAGGTATGAACCTGTAATGCTTATGATTAGGGTAAGGGTCACAGTTAGGCTGTAGAAATGAATGGAAGTAAATGGAAAAGCCCCACAAAAACCATTAGACACCATTTGTGTGTATTTATGTGATAAAATGAAAACTGATGCAGGAGATGGGTTGCTAGCATTATTTATTTCATTAAAATAAGTGTTTATTGTTTTTCTTCCCAAATTGTACACAAATCATGTTTATTAGTGTATATATATATATATATATATATATATATATATATATATAAAATTAATTAAAAAAAATAAATACATAAAACATTTTTTTTTTTATTAAGTCTGATAAAACGTAAATTACTTATCATTCATGAGACCCTTATCATTTTTGCTCAGGCGAATAGCTCATTAAGTTTTCTTCTTTAATATATTTTAATATATATATTTGATTTATTTATGTATTTTATAGAATAAAAAAAACAAATAATTTTTTTTGCTAATTAAGTCGGATAAAAGAATAATTTTTTAATATATAGAATAAAAAAATAACAAAAAAAAGAATATTATTTAAAAAAATTAAACATTAATAATCAATAATAATAAAAAGCAGTAAACTTTCTAAAAATGTTGAGGTTAAGAAGATTTTTTTTTTTTTTTTTTTTTTTTTTCCGAACGTTGTCAAATCACGTCGTTTTACGCGCTACGTATTTGGCGCTGAGTAAGATCCGGAGCCTCCGCGTTAACGCCCACTTGAGGTATTGCTCTTTTTTCTCTCTGCGGAGGGACCGCTCCATTCATAGGGCAGGGCAGGCAGGCGAGCAGGCTTGGCAGCAGAAACATAAAGCGACACAAACACCGTCTGCGACGAGGTGTGGAACCGAAACGATGGTCTTGCGTTAAACCCACCAGCCTTTCCCCCCTTACACCCGCGAAATCTTCGCTGGCCATTTTTTTTTCTTCCATCGGAAATATCACGAAACCAAACCTTTACCTTCTCCTCAGAAATGGACCTCTAGAGTCTCGGCTGAATGATCCCATCCTTGTTTTTTGCCGCGGAAATAGACTGACTTCCTCGTCGCCTGTTCATCTGCTGCCGCAGACCTACCCCTTCATTTGACTCATTTGGCCCAGACCGTCTGCAGACTCACTGGCTCAGGCATCTGGACACATCGGGGCTGCTTTTGCCATCTTTGGGGGATACAGGAAAAAAAAAAAGCAAAAAAAAAAAAAACGTGCTGGTTTGTGCTTCTTTCGCTGCCTGTATGATGCCGACACATTTGCGTTTCCGGAGAAGGTCATTCCTTGGGCTTTTATTCCTTTTTTCACTCTCCACCTCGGTACTCTATTTCATCTACTCCGCCCCCGGAATCGGTAAGTCCCATCGAATGGATGGTTTTGTTCCCAATTAGCCCACCGACAGGAGGAGGCTGAGGATGTTTGTATGGGCCGTTAGGTCATGTGTGACAGTTGGGCCACGCGCCTCCGCTCAGGCTGGGTATCATCAGCCGGCTGGATGCTGATCCCATAATATCCATGTACCTGGCCGTCATAATAACGGCTGATGATCATGGCTATTATAATCTGCCTGATGTTGCTAGGGCCTTTTGGTTGTGATCACAGCTCTTACAGTGGCCTAAAGCCTAGAGACCGCAATAAAAAAGAAAAAAGGCTGTATCTTGGTCGTGATTTTTAGACAGATTTAAGTAGCCATTTAATAATCAGCATCCTCCATCCCACTGACGTACTCAAGGTGTCATTTTGAGGGCATTTTCTTGAAGGGTTTGTGAACCTAGCAATGCGTTCCTTACATCATGATGCTGGCTGTTAGTCACATGCAGTTGTGTAATATCACATGTCCAGAATTTCCTATGATTAATTCATTAATGTATCTTTTCTTCTCCTGTGCTTCCTTGTTAGTCTCTCTATCTACCCTTTGGACCATAAGTCACCTTAGTCACCTCCAGTCATTTGCTCATTCTCCTTTTTAAGCACTCCAATGCACAGCATTTTCCACTCCTCTCACCAGGTAGATGCATAATCCCAACCATGCTTGCTTGCTAGAAAATTCAATTAAATTCAGTTTATTTCTATAGCGCCAATTCACAACGCACATCATCTCAAGGCACTTTACAGTTAACCAGATCATACGGTCAAACTGATTCAAAGTTTTCTGCCGGTTGGTTTTATCGATTCATTGACTTAAATGCAATCCCTCACACTAAGCATGCTTGTAGCGACAGTGGAGAGGAAAAACTCCCTTTTAACAGGAAGAAATCTCCAGCAGAACCAGGATCAGTGTGAGCGGCCATCTGCCAGGGCCGACTGGTGTTCAAGGAGACAGAAGCAGAGATACAAAAAGCAGCTGTAAAGGGTGGCCCCGTCCAGGAAACACACCAGCCAGGCCAAATGTAATCAAGGGAGGCATAATTAGATAAACAATGGAAAAAAATAGGAGTTATGGATTGTGGAAGACTGCAAGATACATTTTTCCTTATTGTTTTGCTTAAGAATAGTACAGTGATTTATTTTTTTTTTTTTTTTTTATTTAGATGCTTCTGTGCTTAAGCACACCTGATTTTTAGATGGCTTTTGCTAAACTGCATTTATCTGAATCAGGTGAATTCAATCATAGAAATATGTAAGACACACATGGGAGTGTCTGTGAAGAAAACCACCTGCAAAGTATGTATTGGAGACAAGAAGTAAGTTTTAAAGTATTGCAGCGTTGAAAAGGGAGCCTAAAATTTAATTAGCATACAGTGATTGATGTAGTTTTGCCGGATGACCAGTGGAAAAGTTTAAACATTCAATTACAAATACGAAAATAAAGGTTTTCATTAGAGAGGAATCTGTTAGGCTTTCTTCTTCAGTTGATATGATTTATTGAAGTTTAATTTGCCAATTCAGTTTTTTTTAAAGAACTATCTAATGTCAGTGTCTGAAATGGGTGGGAGTTTTTAGCCTTGATGTAATGGAAATGTGAAGAAACCCTTTCCTGCTGTGATCTACCTGCCATCACAGATCAGATCCAATCAAGGGAAACGAGGCCGTTTGATGCAAGTCTGGCTTTTATTTCATTCTGAATCATTGCTTCACTGAACTTTCTTCAAATCTCAGTGAGAGTTGGGCTCATGAATTTGTTTCAGAAATGATTTTATTCATTATTACTTTATATTTTATATAGGCTGAAAATTGAAAGAGTTTCCTGGTGGATAGAGATCAGCTCAAAATGATAATAGTCACAAAACTTATTCACATGAGTAAATAAAAGATTTCACCACAGATCAACTACAAATTAATAGCCTAAACGTAGCAAGCTAGAAGATAAACCAGATTAAATAGTTTTAAAGTCATTACTCCACCCTTCCTAACAGTGATAGTCAGCAAAGCATTTATCAGGCAGAGTTGTTTGTACCAGCCGGTACTTTAACGCTGCATTAGCCGGTGACTGACCAGGTTAAAGTCAGTAATCTGAAGCTAACTACAGGAGTGATCCTAGCAGTGATCTGTAGTGATTTCAGACGGTGTGTTAGGGTTCTTGTGCAACTAAAGCTCAGGCATTTTTTAAGTGGGATTTGGCATCTTGATAATATACAGATAACTCCAAACAAGTAACAACCTTAACATTGGGCCCGTTTTCATCCCGTGTTATACCTGCAGATACAGATCTAGATGGAGTTTTATTCAACATGTTTTATTACACGTTCTGACACATCAATCAATACCCTTCCCATGGCAAAGATCATAAATGATTTGAGATGTTTCAGTTGTCATGTTCTTCTTTCCCCCTTTCAACATCTCTATCAGTGAGTTCAGAAAAGGTAGTATAAAGGAACAATCACTCTGGCTTTGAGTCTGTATGTCTCATTATTACTACTTTTGTTTTCTGAAGATGGAGGACCGTCAAAATACAGTTTCATTATAGTCGCCGTGAAACAGACCACACAAAAAGTTGAGGTATATTTCCTTTCATTCAAGTTATCTTTAAGCTGAAGCTGTGGTAGGTAAACTCTATCTGATATTTATAATTAATAAAGATTACTCTCAGAAACACGTTTAATCATACATTACTTACACATCCCATGCTCTTTAGTCATTTATCTGCGTCATCAAAATGTGTTGGACAGTAACATGTATGATGAATTTACAGCGTAACTCCCTTTATTATGCATTAACTTGCACCTGGAGATCAGATAGTTTCTATTTTAAATGCCAGTTCAGGTAGGGAATTTGACCATTATTCTTACTTACTGCTCATGAATCCATCTTTGAGTCTTAGCCAAACACATCAATTTAAAAGGGTTATCTTGCTTGTTTAAGACAAAAATAATGGCTTATGATTCCAAACCTTTCCTTGGGCTCCTCTTTGACTTAAATGAAAGTTTTTGCTCACCCCATCACCCAATCTTTTTTGACACCTGAGCAAGGAAAAGTCAACTTCAGTAAATTATATTACTGTAAAATAATCCGCAAATTAATTTTAAATCACAAAACTACAATCTTTAAAGTGTTATTTTAAATTTAAACATTAAGTGTAAAAGAATTCCATATTTCCTTCACAATGATTTAGTTTTTCTTGCTTGAAAATGAGCTCTCAAAAGTGGTCCTTTATTCAGTTCAGCGAACTTTTATTGCATGGCTACATTGTTTTTGCATTGGCGGCGAGGCTGCTTTCTTTCAAACTATTGATTGATCGCTGTATGTTAAGAAGATCATAAATATTAAGACCTGAAAGAAAATTGGTATCTTCTAGAAAAAGTCTGATTGCTACATCTCTAAGTTGTATTACATTTAGCCCT
>NW_015150641.1:270638-342088 GCF_000732505.1 Cyprinodon variegatus | reverse complement strand
GCTTTCTACTGGTTTCTGCTTTTTACAGGCTAAGGACAACTTAGTCTTATCAATTAATTATTAAATAAAAGCTCCATGAATGGCATAAAGTCAGAGTAAGTGAAAGCAGTTATTAGGCAAAATGTGACAAGTATATTAAAAATAATTTGAGAAAATGACATAAGATAATCCTTTTTAGTTACTGGCTGGTTTTCCAGCATGTGAGTCGATGTTGTCTGACTGAAAGCTGCAGTAGGGCCGTATTCATCCCAAGGGTGTTGACCGTTGTGGGGCTTTAATGGACACATGCCTTACTGGATGGTTAGTTTAAAAACGGAACAAGGACCAGCAGCACTAGTCCCATTAAATATGCATGATACCCAGGAAAGAAGCAGAGTTTTCTTTTTCTTTTTTTTTCTTCTGTCAATCATTACTGCTTTTTAAGTGTTTTTTTTTCAAGCAGCTGCTTAGCTAGGAAATCATGAGAGTGTTGGAAAGGAAGTTGTGTTGATGTTAATTCTCAAGTAAAATTAGGGGTTAATAAGCTTGTGTTGCAAGTAAGAATTAAGGAAGTAATAGCAAAAGAATGGTAACTTTGAAAGTTGCAAAAACCAAAAAAGCAATAAAACAATAAAAAAACCACACAGAGGAACTGACCTATTACTTCTTTTAAACCTGTTCACATATGGGGCTAAAATGCATCTGTAAAGACCACTTGTCCTCATGGTTAACCAGCCTGTATGCAAAAAAGCAGGTAGCCCATAACCCCACACAACCTGCAGACATGCATGGATTTGCAAGCATATCATTATAAAGGTGCATTTTCTTTCCAGCATACACAGATTTTAAATGCATCAAAACAAAATTCATTTTGCATAGAGCACACCCAGATTCTAGGTGTTTAAATAATAACTTACAGTAGATGACAAGGGTAACTGTAAGATTGTCAAATTTAAAATTCAGGGTGGTCGCTTTCTTTTTCTTTTTTTTTTGCTAAAGGGATTATCATTTATTTTTGCAGAATTTTCACCTAAGGAATAAAACTCAGACACAGTAGAAAAGGCAAAGATCAGCCTGAGAGATTTAAGTTAAACTATTTGTCTGATGATACTCTAGTTGTGATAAATGTTTGTTAGTGTGAATACTTGCTGCCTCTATTTGTCAAAAGACCAGAGCAGCAGCTATGTAAATCCCTTGTGACACACATTTAGGGCTCTATAAAGTGCATAAACGGACCCATTGACTTACTTTTCTGACCTGGACATAACCAAATCAGGAGTTTTGTTGTAAAAACTTGGTCTCTACCACGTGACAACTTGCCTTCCTATGCTACAAACTAATAACCTACCTTGGATCATGTTCCTCCCCCTTTTTTTTTATATTGGTGTTTGTTGTACAAGTGGAGCCAGGGTGAGGCTAACTGGTTCAACTGGACCTATCCCAAATCTCTCTGCTCAGTGATTGCTACTTACAGCCTAAGAAGATGATTAAACATTTTTGTTTCTTCAAGTACAATATATAGTTGCAACCCAAACATCGTATCTGGCTATTTCAGTTTGTTTGCTCTAGCCATATGCAGCAATGTGACTTCTCAGTGTTGTGCACCGAAAGCATTAACATTTTTCATTTTGGTTAGATTTTATTATATTTAAGACTTTTAATAGGGCTCTTAGCAGCTTTATTTTAAAATTTTATATTCAAATACAACAAATGGGAAAGGAAAACATTTGTTTTTTCGTGTCTCGACTGACTAAACTCCTAAACCGAAGAATTTCATCTTCTTTCTAAACCAGCCTCTGCAGAAAAGCCAGAAAAACAACCCCTACAGCCCTATGCACCTTTACATTCACAGCAACACACACTGCCCATGCTCAAAGTTGGATTCATTTTTTAGCTGCATCAAAAATAAAAAACAACAACAAAAAATTTTGTTGTAAAGAGTAGAAATGTGTGGCTTTGCACCACGGCATGTTTGAAAAAGCTCACCCCTGTTTTATTCACCGTCACTCCAGAAAACAGAATCCATTCATTCAGGATATGTTAGCTTCAGGTTAACCAAGCATTAAAGTTAGGAAAAATAAACCAGGCGATGTTTGTTTTAAGCAGCTTGATAATGCATTCTGCTTATTTCCGGCTCAAAAAAAAAGTGTGTACAAATATACTTTATTTTAACCCCCCCTCCCAAATTAGGGATTGAAATAATAAATGATTAAAACAAAAGAAAAGATGAAATGAGGAGAGTGATGAAAGGAATTAAGCTGCTGGTTTGCACATAGGGAAACCCATCCAGAACACCTGAACAGGGCATCCTTTGATACCCAGGTGGCCTCTGTGCACATTGCCCTAGTTTTAATGCCGGATCCATCTCTCTGTTTCTCTTTGCCATCTGCCTACGTCCTCACGTATTCAAATGCACCATCGCCCCGGCCTTTAGAGCGTATGTCGCCCCTGAGCATTGATGCTGACGAATGTCGGCTGGGGATGCAGGGCACAGCTGGGCCTTATTGCTGCAGTTTATTTAATTAAAACATGAGAGGATCCCACTGGAGTGAGCACTTGGGAAGACGTTTCCTCTATTTATAGGTTTGAATGCAGATAAACACACACACACACTAACATATACAACAGCAGATCCAGAGAGGGTGCAACAAAGACAAGAGAACAGGTGCTCCTGCTTTGTCACAAAAGACTGGTCTCTTCCCCTTGTTTGGTTTGTATCTGTCCGTGTTGCCGACACCTCTCGGCTTATAAGAGTAATGGATTCTTTTAGACGTGTGACTGCCAAAATTTCAAGGTCTTAATGGTGTTTTAGGTGTTGCTTCAGTGCTGAAGCAATAGCTGCGCAAAGTTGGTAAGCATTATCAGATTTCACCACGTGTTTAAAGTTGCCACAGTGAATTGTGCATAGCTGTCTCACAGCGAAGAGGTTTGCAACGAATCTTCAGACAAACTTATCCCCTTTACTCAACATGCAATACCGCACTGTGTTAAAAGTGGTGCAAGCTTTGTTTTTTAAGTGTGGTGGACTGTCTGTGTGTGTGGCATGCAGAACCGTAACAGCATTGCATTGGTGGCTGCCGTAATCACACCTACTCATCCTTTCCTGAGAACAGGTGACCGCGATGAGAGCAAGTGCTTACTCGCCTCAGAAGCCAGCCAGATGAGAAGTAATTTCTTTTCACAACCGTGCAAAAATGCAAGCCTTTAATTTAATTAACAGTGCGTCATCATCGGCGTATTTGCATTTACTCTGTATTTGGATCTAAGTTCTGTCATGTTCATTGTATAAACAAAAAAAAAAGAAAAAAAGAAATGAGTATAGCCTGATGTCAGAGGAAAACATGCATCAATGTTTGTGAATGTTGAGCTGATGATGGGTCTTCGGGTAATTTAATAGATATACAGCATCCATATCTTTTCATGTTGGGTACTGTAAATGAATGGCTGCAGTTAAACGAAATGCTTTTAATGAAAAAACTCACTCTGTCTGCTGCTTTTGAACTTCATTGCATGGAGGTACAGGTTATGTGCTATCCAGAACATCTTCATTTTTTTCTCTCAACTTTTCCTGCTGCTTTAACATAGGGACACAAAGTATAAGGATATACATTTTTGCTGGATGCTTTTTTTCTTTTCTCCTCCATACATATTTCAGAATTAGAAACTTGGTTTCTACCCTTTGAAACAGTGCTATATGTGTAAGAAAATCATGTTCTTTTTACTGTTGAGTATTGGGGTTACACCCATAAAAAATTAACAGCCACATAGCCCTAAGTATGAATTACTTTTGATGGGTTTGGTTTATAAGACTTCTCTCTTCTAGAAAAGAAGACATTGTGGTAATTTGACTCATGTGTAATGAACGGTGTAGACATGCAGCTGCCCCTCATGCTGGCCACCCGCTTTGGGATGGCATCCTGTTCTTCAACAGTTTTTGGACCAGTCAGCCAATGTGGTCGTGTTAGTCGTTGATTCAAGCTGATCCCACCAATGTTCATTAGGGTGGAGGAAAAGATTGCAGGCAGGTCATCCTATTTTAGGCCAGGATTTAGTCTATGAGGAACAGAAGGTAATTGTCAAACTGCATATTCCCATATTGCATCCGACTGAAGGAGTTTGACATTGATGGAGAAGATTATTTGTTTATCTACGTATTCATTGCTATTTTTTGGTGCAATATCCACATTAGATTAAGCTACTTAACCAACAAATGCATTTTTCTTTCAAATGTGGCACCACCTTTTTAATTAGAAATAACACATTTTCAATAGATAGTTTATCACCATAAAATTACATGTATATATTTAAAACAAGGGCTGCAAGTAACGATTATTTTGCAAATCGATTAATCTGTCAATGTTTTTTTTTTTCTTTTTTTTCCCTGATTAATAATCAGATAGCAAAAGGTTCCTGAAAAATGACCTTTTTATTAAATTTTACCAAGTGAACCTAAAAGTTTCCCATTTTGGCAACAGACAAAAAATGTTTTTTTTTACTTAAATTCCAAAAAAAAAAAAAAAAAAAAAAAAAAAACAATCCACTGGACTTTGTTTTCAAGTTTGAAGATGTTTCGCTTCACAACCAGGAAGCTTTTTCAGTTCATTTTGTCTTAAATACAAAATGTTTATGTATTTTTTACAGTTTTGATAATGCTTTAAGTGGGTTACTCTGTCAGCTAAAGGCATGATTTTTCTTTTCATTTTGTGTATATTACTAACATGCAGAGCATGAACTTGTTGCTTCATTGCAAATAAATGCATCTTTGGGGTTCAAATCGTTTGAATGGGATGTTTTGTTTTTGTTTTTTTCTTTTTGTATGTCAGGATACAATTTCCATTCATCTTTGTTTACACGTCTGTAAACAAAATAATGTGATGTAATTTTCCCCATCTAATATAATTACTAACATCTCAAGTCAAAAAAGGATTTAAACATTTTATTTTTAAGCTCTTAAAGACATCAAACGTTAAAATCAAAATCAGCATTCATATAGAATAACATATAATAGACTTCATGATGGTCACATGCTTTGTGAATATCTAAATAATCCTAAAAATGACCATATGGATTAATGTTTTTGTTTTGCTTTGACTAATTGGATCATAAATTATGACATTTTTGGATTAATTTATTGTTACACCTTTGATAACATGTAATCTTGCATTTAAGATGAAAAACCTTCTTTGTCTGTAAATATACTTCATAAAGAATACCTGAACTTTTCAGTATTTACAATGCATTTAAATGTTATTACACAATGAATGTTTTTGAGGTATGTAATTCATTGAATATCTGTATTCACGTTAATTGATGCCTAAAAGTGATAGCTGGAATTATTGATAGCTAAGATAAGGGATAGCTCAAGCCTATTTAGTGATATGTTGTTCAGGACTTCTATATATTATTTACAATTGCTGTATAATGAAGAAAATACCGTAGTTTCATTTGATTGGATAGTGCTTTATTGATCTACAAAGCATTGTTATTTTTTTTTTATATTAGGTTTGGAGAAAGATTAAAACTGTTTCGCTGCTGTTGTGGGTATGTCATTTTATACTTATTGAGGTAAAATATTGAAGTATTTTTCTGGAATAAATAAATCCAAGGATCTCCTTTCCTGTTTTTTTGAAGCAGCTGAGAAGCCGTTGGAAAGTTGCAACTGTAGCAGAGTGGTAGGTGCGGTAAAAATCTCTAGAGGTCGTGTGTCGTTATTGTGTTTGTAGCCTGGCAACGACTGAGCTGATGATATCGTTTGCAACAGCATCTGCAGACATGGAAAGCTAATACAAAAAATATTGATTTAGCAAACTAAAAAGTTGACGTGCTGCAATTTACGTTCTGGCTCTGACGACCCAACAGCAGGAACAGGACTGAGTTCTGCTCATTTTAATGTCTTTTCACTCAAATACACTTTAATATAGTAAGATAATTGAAAGTTGAATGTTTTCTCAGGCCTCCCTCTCCCGTCTACATAAGTGGATTAATCAGCAGAGTGTAGCAGTAGATGCCAGGGGAGCAGGGTGGCGTGGGGGGGACTCTGTTTTCTGCCATTAACATTTCGCTGCACCTGTGCCAGAAAACACGAGGCTGCACTCACTTCTACATATTGTTATTTGTTCAGCCACTTCCTGTCCTTTTCCAATGTAACCATGAGGATGGTCACCTCCCCTCAGGAGAATTTGAATCCTAATTTGGTTAAAAAGTAAACCTTGAGAGACAAAAGAAAAGAAGAGTGTTGTTAAGATTCCAAAGAATATTTATTATCTGCATTTTAAGGCTTTACGGGCATTGATGGTGTTTATTAAAGGGTAGCTAGTGGCGTTTACATGAGACAGACCTGTATCACTGATTATTGCTGCTAATGTACATTTTAAAGAAGATGAAAAGCCTTTTGTGTCACTCTTTTAATTGAATCTGCCTACCTTGGTACGGCATGTAGAGGTAAAGTACAACCATGTCAACACGGTTCAGTCCTGAAACCCTCACACCTTTGCTGAACGTCAATCCCTACCCATTTCATGTCTGCCTACTACAAACAAAGGTCAGTGGTGTCAAAATAAAACCACCTGCCTTCTTTGACTTTTTACTCGCCGTTATGTTTCTAAATGACTCCACATGCTGAGTGGAGTAAACTTGGTGTTCCTCACAACTTTCACTGGGATCAGAATTTATTGCATTGTTGGCAGTTTTCATAGAGTTAAGTAGAGGGAAGAGTCAGATCCACATGTCTGTGGTAATGGCAGTGTCTGTCTCTGTGCAGTGCAGTGGTGAGAGAGTGTCTGCTTTAATGTGCAAGTGAGTGTCAGTGGATGACATGCGCTGCTGTTTGTGGCCCTGCTTCTGCACTTTGTGGTTCTGCCACTTCCCTGTCTGTGTTTCTGTAATCTTAATCTTCCTCTATCTCAAGCTCTGAGGGTCCTGTTTAGTCCTATCATTACTCCGTCTTCCTGCCGTCTGCTTCGGCTAAATCAATCCATCCATTAAGCTTGATTCAGTCAACTTCCCTAAACCAATTTCAATAGATTAGAGACTTTTTTTCTTATGCTGGTTCAGACTGATTCCCTCAAAACACAAAATCAGTAAAGTAATGTACAGCAAAAGAAAAATACAAGTGTTAATACAGAAAGCTGGATGCTGGCTCTGTTACTTTGGCTTGACTGCTTTAGGTCTGCTGTTTGACATTTTCTCTGCAGTTGCCATGGTTCCCTCAGGACGTGTTCCCAGTGAGGACTGACTCCGTTTTATGCAACTGCAGAAACATGCCATCCTTGTTCTCATGATGATGTAGCTGGCAGCAGATTCCACCCCCCTACCCCCAAAGATGGGCTTTTCCTTTTCTTGCACACATCTGCACAGCAGCCCCCCCACAATATGTATAAATAACACGGAGCAATGTTTGATTTGCTCTGTGTTATACCAGCGACTGCTCCGGACAGCCTTGGCCTCCGTTATTTAAATAAACATGTCAAAATGGTTACTTCTGCTTCCGTCTAGACCCCTTTCTGCTTTTGTAAATTGCTCTGCTGTGATGCTGCAGCTCAGCTTTCCCAAATGCATGCACACAATGTGCGGTCATGTGACCCTGAGCGTTCTATTCACAAAGGAATTTGGTTAAACATTGATAGAGCAAGAGTCCACTGCACCTTTTTTAGTCGGAACAGAGCAAAAATAATCCCCTTAAAGCCTGCATTTGCCTGTATAATACTCCACCTGGTGTACCAGCTAGTTCCCAATGTTTTCACACATGCATGCCGTTGTACAGTTTAGTTCCTAGTTTACTCAGTGGCCTACATAGAAGCAAAGATGAGTGCTATGGAAATGTTTTTACCTCTCTGAAATCTAAATAGCTGCATTAGGATAAGCAGACTCTTGTTTTTATTTAATGCGTTGTTGTTTTATTTTTGAAACTATTTTATCTGTAATTTGGAGAAAAACATCTGTTGAAGATAAAATCTCCATAAAATAAAATAAATTTTGTGGTGTTTTTTCCAAAGAAAGCTTGATTAAATCTCTTAAGTTTTCAATTTCAAAATGTCAAGTATAGATTTATCCTGTTCACTTTTAATCTGTCTAATGCTTCATCCAAAACCAAACCCCGTTTCAAAAGGAGTTGAACACATCAACTTTAACGTTGGGTGTTCTGGATGCTCGTCACTCAATGCTCCAGTTGTTGAGCTGCTATGTTCTACTGTTGTAATCTAGAGAGTTGGTTGGCTGTATTTGCTTTTACATTTGTTGGGAAAAAATTGTGTTGTTTTTTTTTGGCAGGAAAATACACCTCAAAACTCAAAGTGGGTTCAGTCATCTGGATATTTTTTTTGTGTGTGTGCACCAACTGTAGAAATGCAACAAAATCTCAAAACGTTTGCCAAGCCGTGTTGGATTTTGTTCTCTTTGGTGCAAAAAATGGGTCTACAAAGCGGCAAAGTCGGATATTTCCATCCTCATTGGCAGCTGTTAGCTAACCAGACTATCCTCAACATTGGTATCTGTTATGTGAGCCGACTTATTAGTAGACCATTTGAACCTCGATAGAATTTGATAAACCTTTTTCTGCTGCTCTGTGTTTGTTTGGTTTATGCTTGAACTACATTGGCAACGTTTGCAGCTTTTATACTCCATGCAGCTTTTCCACTTGTACTTAATATTCTGTCTGACTCCAAGTTTATAATACCTCATTACGTGAGGGAAATATGAGAAAAAAACCCAGCTGTTTACTAATTCTTTGCATCATCCAAGATTGACATTAATTTCTTTCCAAGAGGTTTTCCCACTCTGCTGATTGTGAGATTTTTATGGGCTTAATCACAAGATGTCCCTGAGCGTTTTTTTTTTTGAGAACGCTCAGCGATGGCGGCTATTGGTCGTGCACTGTGTTTTTCCGCACAGAGCTGTCAGCGTAGTTACAAATATTTCTAGGTGCACAGAAATGTTGTCCATGATTAAGTTTAAATAATCTATGGATTCCTGGGTCAACCAAGGGATACATTTCAGACATCCAGATGTGATAAAATGTGAGATAATCAGTCATCTAATATTTCTTTATAAACCAAACTGCCAAACTTGCAATAAAGTAGATTTTGCTTTTAGCTGAATATTTAACATAACGCATAGCAATTTGCGATTTTCATACTTTTTGACATTTTTAATTTCAATAATAACTATATATAGAAAAATGTCTATTCAGAAAAGAACAGCAGCACTTTGTTTTATTGATTGACGTCCTTCCTTACATCAGTTCTAAATGACATCCTGAGTTTCTACATTGTGGGCTAAACTCATAGCTCCGCTTTCCTTCATAATGATGGCATGTTCGTATAATTAGCAGGTCGGAACGGATACAGAAAATGCTGCTGAATCAGAGGTTATCTCTGCGCGAATAGCAATCATGCTTTTATGTTTTAAACTGCTGTCTGTAAGATGAGCCCTATCCAACCCCTGTAGTCTTGATATTTGACCGTAGACAGATGGCTGAGCTGAGTGTAGAAGAGCTGAGGGGGTGGAGGTGTATCACTGCTTAGACAGAGAGTGGTGAGTCATTTTAGAAGTGGACGTGGGGTCTCGCGTGGAGGCACTAATCATTTATGTAACCTAATCATCCTGAGGAGATTCCCAGTCTTTGTTAACTCATACTAAGCCTTCCTTTGTTATTGAGATGGTTACCGTGGTAACTTTTAGTCATGCATTTGAGGGCTGTCTGCAACAGCAGCCCGTTATAAACTGGTGAACATCACTGATGTTGCTGGTGAGGCAGAATTCAAACACACAGTGAGACGATGGAGAACTGCTGACGGCCAGGAATCTTTATTGTGAGGTTTTACACCTAGCCCTCAATAAATGTTCACTGAACAATCTGTCTAATCCTTACTTCTGAGCAAGCCTGATGTCCACAAATCTGCTGAAAGTATAGGTTTCGTTTAAAGCGCAGTTTGACCACCTTTAAACATGACCTTTTGCTTTATTTGCAGAAAATAAACAGCTCCTAAATTTTAGCTTTGTCCATTACCCACATATTTTATGTCTGCAATGATGCAGCTCTTATCCACGTGATCAATGTAATCGATGCATTTGGACTGAAAGCAAAGGGTAATTTCTGAGCATAGTGGCAAATGAACTAAAAACTGCCTGCTCGATACAGGTAATATGAAGCTGCAGCAATCTACAGACAAGTCTGAGCATCCTCTTTCAGGTTTCAGCCACAGTTCTCTGAAATCTGCTCAAGCATGGCCCCTATGGTTTTTCTCCTTTTTTAGCTGTAGCTAAGTTTAAGAAAGAACCATGCAGCAATTGTAATGTAAATCCATCTGGTTAGGTTTAGAAAGTTTTTGAAAAAAAAATCTGCATTGTTCAGCTTTTTTTCAAATTAGCAATATGTCCATTAAAGAACCAATTTGTTTCACAATATTCATTTCCCTTTTCGCTGTTTCAATTTCGCTCATATTTCTCATATTTTGCTTTGATCCATTCTTAAAGTTTAATGAAGTTTATTTAAATGGCGGAAATTCATACACACAAGCTGTCCCAAGACAATTCTTTCGAATCAATTGTAAGGCTTTTTTAAGAAGCCTTTTATTGAGATATTTAAGAGGGGAACCGCTGTGATTTTTATCTGCCTGTAATGAGCATTAAGGAATGCAATGCCTCCCCATCCCCCAGTTGTTACAATGCACCATTGGTCACCCTGCTGAAAGAAAGTTACCACACAAGAGATTCTTTTAACTGTTTTGGTCCCATATTGAGTGCTGAAGTAGCCCCACCTATCACTTCAGGGTTTTATCTTACACGTTTAACTATACAAATAAATCCTGTTGTAGCTCTAATTCTAATATAGATCCCTCCAAACATGCCTATAAGTTGTCCAAAGCATACTGGACAGTACCTGTAAGATCACAAATAAAAATAATCTGGTATGTTTGTTTTAACTGCAGGATGGCTACACATGCAGATAGTTTAGTTTAGTTTAGTTTTATTAGATAGAGCATGGTTCTATCTAGATTGAAAAAATTGGAAAAAATGTAATAAGTTTCACAAAACTAACTAAAAGTATGGATTATACTTGATATTTTCGCGATTGTAGTACCTGTACTAAGTGCCATATTCTTAGTAGTAGTAGTAGTTTTTTCTTTAAACCAGTAGGCAAACACTGTGATATTATGCAATTTATTCATAAGAATGCTTCATTCTACTATCGGCTGCATAGGGTTTTGTGGATCAAACTTTTTTATTTTGTTTGGCTTATATTTCCATAGTTTTCTTTAAGTACATTTTATGTCTCAGTTGACGAACTTTTACTAAATCCCTACAGTTTCTGTTGAGACCTGTACTTTTTCTCTGGTAGCAAGTGGAAAGATTCTATTGGAGGTCTTCTTTAACAAAACCCCAGGAGAGTAAAGCATAGCCCTGACAACAGTAGGAGTAACGTCACTAAGTAGTACAAATTAAATCAGCGCTAACGGTCTGCCCATTCTGTACAACTAAAGCATGATAAGAAAATCATCCATACGTGATGACTAGGTAGAACTGAACCTAATTTGCTTGCTTGGACAGACCATCTTCCTTTTCTGTTGCCTCATACTTATTTATCTTCTAGATTCTTACATGCCTGGAGTTTAATGATTGCTTTGTTCTTACTAAAAGAATTTGGTACACCACATGCTATGTAATGCATTGGGTTACTCCTAAGCTTTAAAACCTAAGATGTCTCAAAATCAGACAGAAAACTGCCTTGGTACGATTAGCTGCATTGTAAGATAGTATCTTGTAACAATGAGGTGTCTGTAAGGATTTTTTGCAGACAGGAAAAACTTATGGCTTAGAAGCTATATGATTTAAAGCAAAAGGTTGAAATTAGATAATCCACAGGGAAGAGCTTGCTCCCATGCGTGAAGCTTCTGTGGTAGTGCAGTATTCTGGCTGCCTGCTTTGGCCCATTTGCCCAGTCAACAGGAGTAACCTCCAACTGTGAAAAGACGTCATGTTTTTGCCTGGAGAATAAGGAAATAAAAGGGAGGGGGGGAGAAATGGACGGCATGGTATGTGTTGTTGAGAATGGGACAGGGAGGAATGGGCTCTGCCAGGGGGAGGGGTGCCTCACCATTCTTTAGTTGTGAGACGTGTTTGTTCAATGTACCTGATTTATGTCATCTTAGCACTCTGCATCTTTAGCCTCCAAGCAGAATGGAATGGCAGTTTACATGACAATACCTGTTCTTATCATCCCAGCTTAAAGGTGTTAAATACTTCCCTGTTACTTGGAGTTAACTTGGAGTTCCTTGAGCAATAAGGATTGGAAAACTGCTTATGGTTTGAGCTCATGTTTGCAAACTGGTCTTGATAAACCCGTGTAGCCGCCTTGCAATAGAGAAAATGAATGAATAAGAAGAGTAAAGATAACAGGGACTAGATTAGCAGATGCTGTTCTTGAAAAGAGGTGTAGGAATTTGAAACAAGACCAGACCTATCAAGATCAGGTTAATAACGTGTTTGGCTAAATTACAACTGGATTTTGTGACCTGTCATAACATACAGCTGCAGATAGTGGGAAATGCAGTTCACCTCCCTTGAAAAGAAATATGCAAGCAAGCTGAAACATTTAGAAGTAGGATGGCCCGCAGGAAAACTGTTCGTCATGTTTTCTTTAGAAACTCTTGGGTCTTTTTTATAGTTTTGTTTAATATTTCAACATAGCACTATGAACCCTACGAATGTGACTATCCAGTGCTGGAAAATGTAAATATCGTATTTTTTGTGCATGTTCACCATAGATCCTTCTCTTAAAGCCGTAACATCCTTTCAGTCTGTGTATTAAATATGTTTTTAAACCTTGAAAATGACAAACATTAATGTAGATTAAATGTGCTCTTCATCCACCTCAGGAAGTATTAACAAACTGTTAACTACTATGACTTATAAGGGGTAGTAAAGATTGCTAAAAATTTATTTGTGGCTCAGTGTTCTGCATAAAGGTAAGATTTCATCTTCTGCAGGATAGGACAGCACATGGTCTTATGTTGTCTTCCTCATCTGAAAAAATATGGCGAGCACTGTAATATGAGGCACTTAAAATGCTGAGAATGGTGTGCAAAATGCAACTTGTGTTTTAATAACTAATCCTCTTCCTCAGCCTTACTTCCACTCATATCTACTGTTTAGAGAATTGCCATAAAGCGGGGATTGTGTCTGAGTGGTGAGATGGTGTCAGAATTTTAGATGAGAGGTTACAGATTGGAATAAACTGTAAAAACCGTCTGCATCTAGACTCGCTACGCTCTCTACAGAGAGCAAATGCCAAAACTGGTTTAAAATCAAATGCTGAATACTTGTTAAACAAAAGGACGACGCCAAATGGACACAGAAGTAGGATTAGAATAAAGGTGAAGCAAAATGTGAAGAAACATCTGTTACATGTAGACGGCACTATACAACATCCAAAAGGTAATTTTTTGGGGGGTAAATTGTCCTTTAAAACACCGATGGCATTCAACAGCCATAATAAGGGGTTTTAGCACTAGAATTCATTGATTTTGAAGCTGCAGCCTGGTTCGGTTATTCCCAGCAGCATGATTTAAAAGTACAAAGACTATGATCTCATCTCAAATTTCTGCCTTTTTTACTCTGGAGTTATGATCTGAAAGAGTTAGATTAAAACTTAAAAGGATGAATTTGAGCATGTTTTCTGGGCTTCATCTAGTTTTTCTGTTATCATTGATGAGTCATATGTGAAATGCAATCCTTATGACAAATCACATTATCTATTACGGTTTCAATTTACTGAAATGTGTTTTACATATTTCTGTTTTTCTTCGGACATCCTCAGTTTTGATTATGACAGCCTCTTAAAAAAATCAATAGTCATTATGATTACATTAAAACAAGCAGCTCTGATTTCAGAGCGGAGTTATAAACCCACTCCCACAGATTGCCACGCTGAGCAAGATGCTTAACCCCTGATTGCTCCCCAGGCGCTGCACAGTGGCAGCCCACTGCTCCCCAAAGGGGATGGGTTAAAGGCAGAGAGTTAATTCCTAAATTGTGAGATCAATGAAGTTCAATTGATTTATTTATTTTTAATCAGAAATGTTATTGGGATCTGCAGATATGTAAATTTGAATCAGATCAGAATGGGATCAAAAGTAAAACAAAATTGAATTAGTGCATCCCTACTTTCTGCTTTGCATATTTTTTTCTTCTGCCCAGTACTAATGAGCTTTAAACAAAATCATTCAATGAGTAAACAGGCTTTTTAGACCAAGCTTGGAACTTTTTTAAACACTTCCACTGATAAGGTTTTTTTTTTTTTTTCACCAAATAATCCCCCTATTCCTCTATGCAGCCCTTTATCTTTTTCCACACTAAGCTAATGGATAATAGATGTCAGCAGAAGAAAGCTTTTTTTTCCTTTTTGTTTCCCAATTCTCCCAGGCTTACACATACATATGTACACACAATCTTTCCGTTCCAGTCTCTTCATCTCTCACTTTCCCATCTCAGATCTGCTTCCCAGCATTTGCTTGCAGCTGAGTTTAAAAAAAAGGGGGTTATGGAAGCACTGCTCCATTTAAGTAATTTTTATTTTCTTGCCGGACAGTGGCTCTACAAACGTTTCAGGAGAATCACACATGCACCATCCAATATCACCTTCAGGACAGCAGAATATGACATAATGTTAAGCTAATTTTCAAATAGTCGACAGAAAGTTACAAAAATCATAAGTAAAACAAAGCTATTAAAATTTTCTTTGTATATTTTTTCACATACATACATTTTACCTATTTTTTTTCCCCAGTATAGCCTTTTAATTATTTCCTTTTACTACGGTATATCTTTTTTTGTGCTCGTTCTTTTCCATATGCATTCTTTTGATTCCTTTACACTTCTTAATGCATCCCCTCCCCCTTATGCAATAGAAGGATGTATTTCAGTGTGTGTAATAGAATGAATGCCCAGACAAAGCAGCAGACACAGTTAGCTGCTAACACAAACAGTGAGTTGCTTAAAAATGGTAACCTTTGTCACCTGAAGTAGCTCTTGAATCAATAAAAAACAAAACAGTTGTAGCTTATTCCGCTCACTCGATCTCTATGATATCATGCTTCTTTTGTATTATGACAGTAGAACAAAATGGAGTGTTTTCTCCTTTGGTTTCATTGTGCTCCTTCATGAGGTTTAATCACTGTAACAATTAGGAACCAAGAGAGCCTTTCTGTTTTTTTAAATCCCTACTATACATTTTCCATGACACACCTGTTCCCATTACACAACAAACTTCAGATTGCAAAACACTGCATTTTTAGATGCTATCAGCCTAGCTAATTTAATACTTTCCATCTAACATATCTTTATCATCAAATGATAAAGATTGAATTTGTGTTGTTGTTGCCTTTCTGTTAATGTATAACTAAGGATCTCTTTATTGAGAGACTGTTCCCTAAATGGAAACAGTCATTTAGTTAGTGTCACTCATTAACTCTGAGTCATCCAGAGTACTCTTTGAAAATTTCCAAGCTGAATAAAGAATTAAAACCTGTTCTAAGAGTTGCAAAACTAATCCAGAGATTGGCTTTTTTTTTTCTCCGTACGCTTACAGCGAAAACATCAGCTTTAACTCCAGGGTTTTTTTTTACCTGAAAACTACTAGCAGCTTAACCTTTAGATAAGTAATGTCATCTTTGGTGACTTTGTGCTTCATGCTGCTTTAATCTTTACCATGAATATCAGGGTAAAAATAAGAATAACAAAACGTGGACTTAAAAGAACCTAGATTCAATCAATAATTCAGTGGGTATTAGTAATGATGCAGCTTAGCACGCCACGCACAACTGAACAGAGTGTCTGTTAAAAAGTAGATACACAAAACCAGATTTTGTATTTAATATTTATTTATTATACGGTTTAATATGAGAAACAAAAATAAAAATAGTTACATTTCACTGCTTCACATTATATTGACACATTTTTAAGATGCATGTTAGTTTTTCATGAAAAAGCAGAAGAAACTTTTTAATGATAACATTTCCTTTTGACTCTGAGTTGATTTAACAGTTTTTTTTCACCAGCAGAAGTCTTATTTCCCTTTTTGTTGCCAGAATTCAGTTGACCTGCGATGGCAGAAATAGTGAAAGAATGTAACCCTTGGTTATGTAACCACTGTTTCGTCTCACTATTGCAGGTGGAAAAAAAAATAGGAAAAGAGTAGCTGATTAAATTAAGAATAAATCTGTGGGAGTGTTTGGTTCAAAGTGCATGCAGGCACTGGGTGTACGATTGCTGCATTGCCTTACTGTCTGAGGTTTTTGGGTGGAGGTGGCTAAAAGCAATGTAATGTTGAACGGCAACTCCCAGTATGTAAAATAAAACTAATTTTGGGAAGTGGAACAGTTCTCCAGGCTGCTTTAGCTGCTTTCCCTCAGATGAGTCATTTGATTTAAGTTTGCTCAGCACACCCCGTTTAAATCCTGTTGGACATAAAATAATTTATGGTGAAGTTGGAACCCCATTAAGAAGATGCTGATTGTTTCATTCAAGGTTTCTCTTATTTGTTCTTTACAGGAAGCCGGTTAACCTCACTGAAGAGTGAGTAGGGGGAAATCAAAGCAACTATTCTTGAGGTTGATTTACAAAAGTGGCTGAATAACAGCCACTGTCCAAAAGGAGAGTAGGAAAGGGGTGATGAGGAACTGCTGTGCTAGTAGTTTTGATCGCTACAGGAAGTGGACAGCCGTCCAGGAACTCTTAAGTGCTGACGTCATTTTTGTGGCGATAAATGAGGAGCACTCAGCATGTCAAAAAGACATCTGCTCTCTTACAACCCTGTATCTTTTTTTTTTTCCGGCTGACACTGGCCCTGGCTTTTCATGTCTCTTGCCACTCAGTTGGCCTATCAGTTTGCCAGTTTGAGAAATGGAGCTTGCTGAGAACATTTTTGGATGGCTGTGCTCATTCTTTTCTGTGCAATCATCATGGCTTTTCCTGCCATTGTTGCCACATGCACACACACACTGGCACAGTTGTATTTTCAGTTGCTTCAGACAGGATCTGAAAGGGCTGCGTGTGGAATTGCCTGTGTGCGCAGTAAAGTGGGTTTTGAGGAATCATCATGTTTCATGCATGACTGAAAATGATGTGACCGCAACTTGCACTACACTAATATTTACCATAATGGCTGCTACTGCTCGTGTTTAGTTTTTGTTGGTTTCAGGGAGTAGACCAATGTTAGACTAATTTTCTTGTTTGTTAACCCTAACCCTAACCTCAAACTATTGCAAAACTAACAGCCAGTCAAACTGACTTACTGTTTGACCTGGTTTGACCAATTTTAAACAATCCTAAACTTCTATAACCTTGAAGCATGTTGCTCAGTTCTCAGCAGAATGTGGTGGTATCCTCATTCCACCTGGCCAGCGGCTCATGAACCTGGGACATTTTCAACCAGTTAGGAGGCCTGGAAATTACCATTACCACACCATTTTTGAAGCTATAACAAACACTATTACTAAAGTTTCAATATTTGTAATGTGTTCATATAAGCACTGGAATTCCTGTTTTGTCATTGTTTTGTTCTATTTGGGTTGTTTATTATTTAATTCACCTAAACAATGTTTTACTTGATAAGCTGTGAGCCTCTACTGCTCTGAAAAACAACCTTTTGACAGACTTTGCTATTTAATATTGTTGAACTTAAGGGCAGGAGAGGATCCAAGTAATCAGCGAATTTCTTTTCAAAAATGTCATCTAACTTTTTAACAAAATTAGTGAATAAACTCCTAAGTGTAGCATTAGATTGCATGTAAGTTCTCCATCCTTCTCTGATTAGCTCGATAACAATAAATCCGGCATATTAGCATTAGTCATGCTATCTGCTCGGTTGACATAATAATAAGAATAATATTTATAACTTTATTGATCTCACATTGAAGAAATGTACCTCTGCATTTAACCCTTGGGGAGCAGTGGGTTGCCATTGTGGGGCGCCCGGGGAGCAGTGTGGGGTTAAGGGTCTTTGCTCAGAGACTCAGAGTGGCAGTGGGGCTCGAACTCAGAAACTCCGGATTCTAAGCTCTATGCCCTAACCACAAGGCCACCACTCCCCTTCACTCTGCGACATTTAGTCAGATTTTAAAACCTTTTAATACAACCAATGTTTGCTTCTATGTTTTCCACACCCCAACTGTCTGTTTTCACAGCAGTAAATATAGCTAATTACATATATTGTAACCCTATTATAAGCAATGATAAATTGTAATACCTGCTTCCTGTACATGTTGGAACAACAGCATACTGTTCCTGTTAGTCATCAGGGCGTTTAGGCAAGTATTACATTCTGCTGGACTTTTCTAGATGCACGTATAAAAGTAATCATATCTGTTACTAAATATTAAGCCAATGAACATTTGCTTTTAAGATTTTCTAGATACTGCAGCACAACACAATCACTTTAAGTGTTTTCAGTATTGAGTTGGAATCTGCATGTGTGCCTTTCATGGCACCAAATATTCCCTTTGGGAAAGAATTACAGACGCCACACACGTCTGTTTACATAACCTGCTGCTACCCTTGACTGTAGGACAACCACTGTTAGCAGAAATAAGGCCCAAACAATATCTAATCAGCAGGTCAAACATTTAGAATAAGAGAACTACTATCAGAAGAATCTACAAGTAGAAGTGAATGTACTCTGGCACAAAGGCTCTGCTTAGATTGGATTGTTTTGTAGTCCGCCTTTGCTAGGTATATCTTTTTGCTTCTTAGAAGTGCTTTGAGAATCTGGTGATGGTCGACAGTGAATCTCATTTGACAGTAAAATGTGTCTTAAAGGCATTGCAAAATGGGTCTTTGCATGTTAAAGAGCAGAGGTTAGGCTTAAATGGCAGACTGTGGAAACGGGATGTAAATGTATTTTTGAGTGTATTTCTGATGCGTTGAGTTGGTCACCTACGGTTACAGGAAACTGGGAAACAATAAAAAAAAAAAGGTATCTTTGTAAAATGTTATTTTGTGACCCTTAAACAATAAGGTATTTTCCACTGATGGTGAAAAAATAATATGATTTATGTAGTTCTGAAAAAAAAGGATATAAATTCAACTAAATTGCTGTAATTCTGCTTTCATTTGAACAGAGTTCATTTTTTAAAACCATTTATTCTCCATGTGCCAACCTCCTGCACCTCACCTTTCCCTAACAGGGCAGCAGTAGGCTCTGTAACAACTAAAAAGCATTGATCGTAATAAAACAGAGGAGTCTGTTATATTTAGTATTTCAATGTTCTGGTACCAATCAGAGGGAGTTTTAATAACTTTTGTAGAGCTAAAGCCTCATAAATAGAGAAGCTACCCCAAAATCATCATCTCGTAAAGCATGTATTGCTGTGCCCTCAGAATCACACACTAGAGAGTTAATTTTTACTTTTTTATTAATCTAAGTTGACAAACTGGTATTGATGATGAATAGAAACCCATTATGTCAGCAAAGTGATTGATATTCTGCCTATCAATAAATATATGCAGTTTTTTCTCACCTGGTTCCATACAACAGTTTGGTCATAAAGACTTGAAGAGTTACCCCTTTATGAAGGCGACCTAGTGGTGTTTGATAAATCCTAAATCAATCCATTCATGTCGGTGTGAGCAGGTGTTATGGAGCTACAGGAGGCCTAGAATTTAAACCATTGTTTTGGATCTGAAGCACTATGCCAAAGAAATATTTTTCATTTTCTAGCATTAAAGCCCATTGGTGCCAATTCATAGAAAATAATTAATATATATAAGAACTCAAACAAGTCTTTCTGTATTCTTACCAGAAAGTATTTTTAAAAACCTAAAGGAGGCTATAGTCGGTATATTAGTCCTCTCTTGGCGCTGTAAAATGGGCTCATTAGTCCCTAGTTGTAAGATTGAACAAAGTAAAGTATTTTGCACAGTTTTATGCATTTATTTACAGGCATTTTTAATCCAAATATAATAAACCTGGTTCTATTAGATGAGGGGTATAAGCAATTTTTTTTTTTGCTGTCAACGACGAAGAGTATAAGAACTGTTAAGAATATGCAGATTTCTTATTTCTCTCTGTAAAAGTCATTAATTTTGATCTTTTAATGCAAAGTACCAAATGTGTTTATCAAACCGTTTATTGTAAAAGATAAAAGAAGTTACGACTTGGATTATCTGCCGTGTTAATGCTTTGCACCTAACAAATGTTTGTGGAACCGCTCTTTGCATAAAGTGTTGTTAGTGGAGCATAAGCAGACCCTCAGTTACTCTGAAGCTAGGCCAGGACATCTTTCAAGATGGTAACAACTTAGATAAATAAACCAGACGTTTTGGAAGACACACTTCCCATTCCCCACTTAGCCTTCAGTGGCGGCCCAAAGCAGAGGACTTCTTGTGTCATTTCCTTCTGTATAAAGTATTATGTGTGATGGGTGAGGTTTAAACAGTCAGTATGATTTCACTTCCTTCTGGTTGGAAGTGCAATGTATTAGAGGGACATTTAAAAACAAAATGGAGCTACAATCACATGCCTTAAAAAGAAATCCCATTGTAACTGTAGGGAAATTTACCAGGTAACCATTTAAATGATACCTTTTGTACTTAAACAAGTTAAAACATTTGGTTTGTTTTCTTTTGATGGAAATGCCGCAAAGAAAAAGCTCAGCTGTTATGTTCTAATCTCAACATCGCAGGTAGATCAATATGCTCAGATCGCAGCAGAACAAGCTAATTGTGAGGGATTTTCTGTTAATGCTTTGAATAATAGCCTGTTTACTTTCCAATAAGGTGTTGAAATTGACCCGCTTAGTCATCAGTAGGCAACCTAATGGGTTACATTTCTGATGGTGTGGATGACGGCTGAATTAATTACACCACCATAATATACCCTAACCATTCACTCAATTATGAAGAGTCTGCTCCTGTGCTGTACAGAGTCCTCCCCTGATTAGCTCCTTGAATTTGTGGATCTGTGGGTGTCACTGATAGGCCGCGGCATTAAACTGACCCTCTCTGAGAGTGACAGTTTTAAACCCTCAAAGCTAAGAGAGTGAGCGAGGCATGTGTGCTCGCAGAATCCAATTCAGCCTGGACTAAAGAAGAACTGCCTTTCAGCTCTTATCGGGGCGCCAGCAGAACGGGACAGATCACCTCCCACTGCTGAGCTATCAATGTAGAGTTAATTGCCTTGCAGAGAAAAAACAGGAAGATGCCGTGTATCTTCTCTTTTTCATTGTTTGCTTGCTCTTTTCCTTTATCTTTTAAACTCAATGTAGCACGGCACTGGGCTTGGTCTTTGCTTGGAGTTGTCCCCGTGAGCCTGCAGCCACCCTTTAGATTATTCACTTAAATGATAAGAACAATGGGGTTTGACAAAGAGTGACACAGAGCAGCACTGAGAGGAGAAGAAGAGCTGCAGCGATATAGAGGGATATCCAGATAAGTGGTAAGAGGACGTTATGTAGAGGAGAAAAGGACCTGGCTTGGTTTGTGGACACTATGTTCCATGAGAGAGACCAGGTTGTTCAAGGTCTTCTGCCATACTTGATAGGTTACAGTGGGTGTAGGGGGCCTGATGAGATAAAACACACCAGCAGTTGGCAAGGAAGTCCTTTCAATCTATCGGCCTGTGTTGCAGCTGACTGTGATCCATTAAAGTGTATGCGTGTGTATTATATGTGGAGTGCTAATGGCCTTGTGTTGTAGCCTATTATGATTGCTTCCTCTAAGGACCAGGTCTCCCATGTTTCATTGAATCTGTCGCAGAGGATGTCATGCCAGCCTTTCTCCAGAGTCCAGGGCGAGCATGCTTAATGTGTGGTAACTTGTAGGCCAATTTTCCCAACAGCAGATCACTTACTCGTTTTTTGTTTTTTTAATAGCAAGTTACACTTTAGTAAATACTTCCTACCGACATTTTAGAAAGTTTTAGTTTATTTTGCTGCATTTTGCTTTTTTTTTTTTTTATGAAAGTGAAAGGTTAGAACTGATAGTTCAATCATGCGTCACATATTTCACCCAGAAGCCAAGCAGAAATATTTCCTGAAGTCAGAATTCCAAGCAAAATGCAACATGTTTTAAAAGTCGAACATTTTTAAAACTAGCAGCAGCTGCAGGAGTAAAGTTTATTTGCAGTTTTGCTAGTTTGAGTCTCTCCAATACTTGCCCACACTGCACTTTGTGCTGATACCCATCTCTAGATTTAGAAAACTGTTAACCTCGCCTGGTGGTTCCAGGAAACATAGCTGACATTTATGCCATAAGGGTGCAACTAATGATTATTTTTCAAATGGATTACTCTGTTGAATATTTTTTCAATTAATAGATTAATGATCGGATAGCCATAGGTCCCTGAAAGATGTTTTACAAATAATTGAGGTGAAACTCAAACTTTTTCCACTACAGGAGTTCTTGGTAGAGAATAATGAAAGATTAAACTTTTCTTTTTAATCTTAAATGCAAAATGTTTATGTATTTTTTTACAATTTTGGTATAGTTACTGCTCTAAGTGGGTTGCTCTGTCAGCTAAAATCACTCTACTTCAGTTAACGATCAATCGATTACTAAATTAGTTGATTATTATTTCTGTAATCTATAATCACGATTAATCTGATTATTGTTCAGCCCTAATAAGGATTAATCTTTTTATTTTAATAAACAACTAATTTAGGAATTGATAAACCATTTACTAGAGTTAACATACTACAAAGCAATATCATATGCTAAAACAAGAAGAGACTAATAGCAGTAGTTATGCCACAACTGTACAAAATATGTTTATGCTCTTTGCATCTAACATGAAAACCTTAATTGTCTGTAAACATGTCCTTCTAGAACTCCTTAAGTAACAGTTTTGCTTTATCAGTTTCAAATTCTTTAAAAAGAATTTCCGACTAACCGCCAGAAAGAGATAATACTGACATTCAGACATTTTGAGGGAGGAAAAACACACAGAGGTTCTGTTTTGCGTGGTTCTGCAAATGTCAAACCATTTTGGCAAAGCTCTGCATCTAAACAGCCAGGATGTATGTAGGTCAGGTTTGCCCTGATAGGCTAATATATAAATCTCCATATGCTTGGAAGGCATGAGAACGAAACATGTCAGCGGATATCGGCGCCTGCCCCGGGCCCAGAAGTCTCTAAGCCTTTTTCCATCATATGCTGTTTCAGACGGTTATCAGCGAGTTGGTGAATGCAGTATTTTTTTCTTTTCACCAAAAAATGTTCTACAAAGATGTGAACTAAATGTGTTGGGTCACTGTGGTTCTCTTTTTTTAAAATAATCTACCACAGATTTGGCTCCAGTTGAGCTTCAGTGTTTGCATGCTGCAGAAGTAAACGGGAACATTGATTTCAGTTAGAGCTTAGCTACTAGTCTCAAGTCCTGCAAGCCTGGCAGTTTGTATAAAATAAGATGAATGTGATGGAAACTGTAATACAATTACTAATGACAAATCGCATCCTGAGGATTTCTGGCTCAGCAGTGTTCCACTGGCATGCACTCGCACACCCTCGCAAACTGCACTTACATGCACATATATTGTACTGAAGCTTGTAGATCATATTGGGATTGCTTTAAGATGGATGCTAATTAGATTTCAGCAGCTGATTGTGTAGCTGAAGGTAGATTCAAATAACTCAGGATTCCTTAGTGTGGCAGTACTTTGGTGTGCTGCTACAAAATCTTCTTTCACCTTTCCTGTTCATCAAGGCAGGAAAATGTCTGTTTTCCTTTGGTCTTTCTTAAAATCTCTCCTGCAGTATTGTGGATCTGTGCAATGTAATACACACATTTGATTTAATGGATGAAAAGTGTCAGTGACTCGTCTGGTTTGTTAATTTTTTGTTAATTTGTGACTTATTTAGACCGCAAAATCCCCTCATGTTCTGTTCTACTGCTACCTTTTGGTTGATTAACCTTTGCAGGAGTATAATGTAGGTCAACCAGCTTTCTAAAGGGAGGCAGCTTCTTTGACCAAATGTTATCTTTGATAAACTCAGAAATATAGTATGCTGTTATGGGATGCACTGGTTAATGTTTGAAACATTAAGCATTAGGTTTCTGAATGGAAATGCACTTAGAAAAAAAGGTTTTACGCTCTTCCTTCTTCACTTCTTGTCTTTCTTCCTCTTTACGCACTCATCTGTTTTCCCTCCATTTTCTAACTATAAGCATATTTGTCAAAACATATAATCAACTTAAGACAGTGCAGTAGCTAATGAAAGGAAATCATAGTGCTTCATGAGCTAAAATGTTCCCATTATCAAGTCCTAAAAGCAGCAGCCAGTCAGTTAATTTAGAAACATCATCCCAGTCTCTCTCCTGCTTTGTCTCTTTCATCTTTAAATATTAACCATTTAGTAGTTCCCCTTCTTTTACTGAAAGCTCCTTGGCATACACTTGGGAAGTTCCCATTGTTAAATCATCTCTAATTTCAATATTTTTATGCTGAATATAGTGGAGAATCTGCTTACATGAAAAGGAAAGCGAGGAAGACCTTGCTCAGGATAGAAAAATGAATAGTTAGCATTTACTCAACTGTACTTTTCTTTCTTCTGTTTACAGTGAATGAGTATGTGTTCATGGTCCAAGCCAGAGGAATTCAGATCAGAGAGAACGTGAAGAACATAGGGGCTCAGGTTCTGGAGCAAGTTGTGAGAGGGGCCTACAGCATCAATGGCACAGGTAAGAACACACAGGCTCATCTTTTAAAGTAGACTTTGATATTTGTTTCAATGATGCTTTTAAAAAGCTGATTTTGGTGGAATTATTACAAACAGAGTAATGTATGAGTGGTTTGGTTTATTGTATTTTTCCAGATAATATACCTTTTTAGTGTTGTAGTGATATCCATCATAGAGAAGCCTGGTTATATTAGCTCTTTTGTTCCCCTTTGCTCATTCTGAGCTTCAGCTTGTCTGTCACTAAAATCTAATAGATGTTATGTGGGGCAGGGAAAGTACCGTCATTTTCGGACTATAAGCCGTGACTTTTCCCCCATTTTTCGACTTGCGGCTTATATAACAATGCGGCATATCTATGGACTTTTACAGCTAACGGCCGCTAGGTTAATACCTAAATCTATGGATTTTACCATCCACCATGTTGACGTCACATTTGCTTCAACACAGAAGTACGGTAGCCACGCGCGGGGAAATGAGGAGGTCCTCCGAAAGCAGACTTCTACCGCGAGTGGTACGAGACAGAACAAAAGCGAGAAAGACGGGCATAAAACATAAAAAACCCGCGGCTTATAGTCCGGTGCGGCTTGTATATGTACAAATCATGCAATTTAGCTTCTGCGGCTTCTATTCAGGTACGGCTAAAAGTCCAAAAATCACAGTATATCTAATTGGTCAAGTATACAGATGGATCTCATATTTAGAACCTAATTTAAAAGATAATTATTTCATTCATTCATTTCAAAAAGTACATTTTGCATAGAGTTACGGCATACTGTGATGTATTTCAGATGTTTTTGATGCTGGCAGTTAATAAACAGAATTAGGTTCTGGGAAGAAATTGTATTATTGTTAAGAACAACATATAAAGTATGATTAATGCATAAATGTTGCATCCTACCTAATTGTGGAAGAATGTTGGCTTCAGTTAGCCAACAGGCATTCATTCACACCCATTAGCAAAATAGTCATCGCTGACTCCTTGTTTCAAGTGTATGAAAGCAAAGTTCCATAGAAAGGAACAGGTGTCGTAATAAAAGATGTAAAAGCAAAAGAGACGACAGCAGATTTTTCAAGTTATCAACTACAGTAATTCTAGAGCCACAACATATAGAAAAAAAAAACAGGACATGGATTATAGAAGTTTACTTTGTGGCAGTTGGATCTTATGTTTTTAAAGTTGTTTTAATTAATTCTTCTTCAGATTGGGGTGTAGGCTCCTTAGATTAAAGGTAAAGGTGGTTTAATTTTTTTGGACAGATCCAGTTTTATCAGTGTGGGTGGAGTAAACGTTCTGCTTGTAACTGCAGGCTCAAGCTACCTGCTGTTTTGTTCCTACTTCATTAAACTAACCCTTTGAACTAGTTGTTCCATTTTTTAGAATCCGATCTGGAACAGTATGTTTTAGTGAACAGAATAGCTCTGAACTCAGTTTGCTCCTAGCTGTCTGGCTGAAGCTTCTATCAGGCTGAGCTTTCCTCTTCAAACCACTCCTAAAGGCTCGGTCACTCTTAGCTAATGTTCAATATTTTTATTTATGATGTACAAATCTATCTCTAGCTAAAAACATGAAAATCCACTGGTAGAAAATAAGTTAATCTGTTTAAAGGACAATACAACTTGGATGAGGTTAATTTTATTTTTACTTTAAGGGAAATAAGACAAAAATAATTGGGGGGAAGCAGACTTGGTAACTTTGTGTAGCAGTGCAATTGGTCGTTTAAATTCTTTCATTTATTGTAAATACTATTAGGGTCATTTTTGATCAAGTGGGTCACTGCATTAGTCCATTCGAGCTTCTTACTACTGATGAGACCAAATGTGCCTGAACTGGCCAGGAAAAGTACGGTATTATAAATGGGAGCCTTGGATATGCATTCAGTATCTATACTATAATGGATGCACTTTTCAATAGGTTGATATTTCTATGTTAAAAAAAATATATGTTTATTGATCTAATTCTAATTAAGTGAGAAATAAAATGTAGTCCCTTATCATTTGTGAGCCCTAATCATGAAATTCCTGGAAACAAATAATGTAATAAACCTAGAGCCTGAGAAGACACTAACAGACAAAGTGCTGTCAGTTAGAGGAACTAAGTACTGAAACAGCCTTCCACTGGCAATTTGAGGCCTACAGACTGATCAAACTTTCAAACTACATCTCAAAACGTGAAACAAAATCTAGCTTGTGATTCCCTTTAACCATTGTTTCACATTCTGTCTGTCTGTGCTTATACAATCTGTCTCTAGTGTGTGTCTTCTTGGAACTACAGAATAATTACAGCTGTATTTATCGCAGATGATCACTGATATGCATTGTTGCCAATAAATAATGATAAAGTAAATGAGTTTGATTTTTTGGATTGAGTTCATGAAAAATCAGCTAGGAAGATCTGCTGTCACTCAAAGAGGAAAGTTAAAAATAAAGAGTTCCAGTTTTGTAGAATTTCTGATTTACCGTTAATGATGTATGTTTGAGTCCTTAGAGATTTTACTGCTGGGAAAGGAAGTGAGAAAAGCACACTAGAGCTAAATACTGAAGAATGAAGAAAAAAAAAAAGTGAATTTCCTTCTGACGCGTTGCTTAAATTTGTTTTGTTTGTGACACCAGATTATTCCTATGACTTCAACTTCAGTGAGAGCGATGCTCCTCCCACCACATACCTCCCTGAGGGTTTCACATACCTCCCTTCGCAGGTTTGCCCCGAGAAGCTGCCCTCTATGAGTAAGCACACTATTCATATTCTGGGATAGACTTCTGTTTTATAATTCTGCCTTAAGTATAAGCAAAAAATGATATTTGGCAAAGAATATTAGATTAAAATATGTCACCCTTTATTCAATATTCATTTGTATATCTTTCATTGTTTTCACTTGATTCTCACAATTCTCTTCCTTTCTCCTGTTCTGGCATTTTCTTTTGCCTCCTACAATGTCTAACTTTGATTTATTTTTCTCTCTCCCTGCCTCCTTCCTATCTCAGAGGGCAGGTTGGAAGTGAACATGACTGAAATATCTCTGGAGGAGGTCGAGCGGTCGTTGCTGGAGAGAGTGCCCCGTATGGCCCGGGGAGGCTTCTGGAAGCCCAAAGACTGTTTACCTCGCTGGAAGGTAAGAGGATCTTTTTAAGAGGAGAGCAGGTGAAAAAACACAAACATTGCTACTTTTTGGGGCTCAAACAGTTTTACCAGTCGCTCCTGAAATATTGTGGGACTTATAGGAGAAATAAATTCCTACAACAATGTCCAATTACAATCTGCAGGTAAATTTTTTATGTTTAATTTTCATTCCTCTACCTTAAGCCATGAACTGTTAGCTATATGACAGTATAATAGAGTTCTAAAAATATGTTATCATGAAAAACACAAAGCCATGGTAAAACCAAAACAAAGCTCCCCCCATCATCTGTATTTGTGGAGCTAATGCAAGTTACAGCTAGAATCTCTCTGTGGGATGTAGTGTTAATTTTGTTAATGAAAACTAAACGAAAATATTTTCATCAACGCACATTTTCACCGAATGAAAATTAGACAAGACGAGACTAAAGTAAAAGGTTGATGTCCTGACTAAAACTAGACTAAAATGTTGACAGTTTTTGTTGACTAAAACTAAACGAATAAAATTATGTTTTCTTGGACTAAAATAAGGACTAAAATGCTCGACTTATAGTCGACTAAAATTAGACTAAATAAAAATGGGATGATGTCGACTAAATGTGATAAAAACTAACAAGCAATGCTGAAACTGGACTAAAACTGAAGCTAAATTTAAAAATGGCTGGTAAAATTAACACTAGTAGGATGGTTACCAGATGAATTAAAATTATAAAAGCAAAAATTTTGATCACCCAGAACTGATTTTGTGCATTTTTTTTTTTTACTATAACCTGTAACAAACCTTAGTGCATTTGGTTTTAAATGCTTAACTTTCAAAAGAAGACATAAAATATGTAAAATAAATTAATTTATCCTACACTGGAATCATCTTGCAGAGGATGAGTTCATATGAAAAAAAGGCTTGAACATTAGTAACATTAGTTCTTTTTCACTGTGTTTAAAGGGCTCATTCTCTGACTGCAGGGTGAACTGTGACACAAGCAGGCTTCTCCTTTCCTACCCACCCTTGTTTTTTCTTTGGGCTGGGTTAATGCAACACAGCACTTCTGTTTATTAGTGGATTAGTAGAGTCTGTGTTTCATTGGGATGTTATATAGAGTAATTAACCAGCATGTTTTTTATATGCTCTGTTCACTTTAATAGTAATGTGGTGTTTATTCTTTGATGTAGAGCTATGCAGCAGCTCTGTTAGCCACACAAAAGCAGGAACATACTCTCGCTGTTTAAGAAGTGAGCAAAGCAATTAGACCCATCCCTTGCCTCTAAATGCCGCAGACACATTTCTGTTTGTTTTAACCCAGGTTTTATTTCTGTTTTTTTTTTTTATTATTATTATTATTATTATTTCAGCAAAAGCTCCCTTCTGTTTGTGGGCCTCTTATATTAGCTCTACAAACTCTTAGATCAGTAGTTTGTTTGTAGGCAGCAGCTGTTTTGTCATTGTTTATAAACTACCTCCAAGTCATTTTATCCTTTTTCTTCCTCTAAACTTGAGTTTATTTTGCTTTTTGGCTAAAATTCTTACTTTATTCCATCAGGCTTACTCCATGTCACGACCATAAATATTAACTTTTTTGGAGCAGTTGGTTCTCCATCATAAACCGTTGAGCTTACCAGCATGCTCAATAAGTGCTGCTTCTTCTGTTCTTTTATGTTTTTAGTTGATTTCTGCTTGATTGTTTGCTTCTTGGCATCCCTAGGTGGCAGTCCTCGTTCCATTCAGGAACCGTCATGAACACTTGCCCATCCTACTGAGACACCTGGTGCCTGTGCTGCAAAAGCAGAGACTCCAGTTTGCCTTTTATGTCATTGAGCAGGTATGGATTCACATGCACAGCCGATTACATACAGAAACTTGCAACTGAAACCATTTTAGCTCCTTTTTTTTTCTGGAAGAAAAACAGGTTGATTATTTATTTAATGATGTTTTATTTAACTCCTATGTTTATTTCAGGGAGGAACAGAACCATTTAACAGAGCCATGTTGTTCAACGTGGGCTTTAAGGAGGCCATGAAGGACCTGGACTGGGACTGTCTGATCTTCCATGATGTTGATCACCTCATGGAGAACGACAGGAACTACTACGGCTGCACAGACATGCCTCGACATTTTGCTGTCAAACTTGACAAGTACTCCTACATGTGAGTGTCTGTCCACTGTCTATGGAGAAAATGATGCTTTTACACAGAGTCACTCCAATATGTGTAATTATCCTCCCCAAGGCTTCCGTATAATGAGTTCTTTGGTGGTGTCAGTGGCCTGACGGTGAAGCAGTTCAAAAGAATTAATGGATTTCCCAATGCGTTTTGGGGCTGGGGAGGCGAGGACGATGACCTCTGGAACAGGTAGAGAAAACACCACAGAAAAAACACGCTGCAGCTTATCTGATGGAGCTGCAGCAGCAGGCCGACTACATTGTTGGCTTTAGACATCTTTTTTAGATAAGTTAGCCCAGTCGGCACATAAACAAGCCTTTGTGTTAGTTTTTTCTTTGCCTTCATGTGACTTTCAGCCTTGCAGCAATCCCCAACCCCCCGACCTACACTGCTGCATACCTTAAGGGCATCCTGTATTCCTGCATAATCTGCTGTCTTTATCAAATGAACTTTTTTCCTGCCAGTTTTGGGAATGAAATTTCGATGTTGTGTTGTTGAAAAACAAAACTGTGTTACATATATATACATATATATATATATATGTTGTGTTTGCACAGGGTGCAGTTTGCCAATTACAGTGTAAGCAGACCGTATGGAGACCTGGGACGCTACATGTCCATCCCGCATCACCATCGCGGAGAAGCCCAGTTCCTGGGAAGGTGGGTATTCAAATGCACGCAGGACTCATTCCTAATTACCCCGCCACCCCCTCCTCCCAAGGACGTGTGGTTGAAGAAGGAGCTGATAAGACGAGCGAGGCTTACACTCATGTGATTCAAGCCAGTCACATGAAAAGGCAGAGTGGTGACTTTGAGAGAGTTTCAACTCCTTTAAAGCCTTTTCATGTGATGTTCTTGAATTCTTTGGATTCTAAAGTGACTTATAATAAGCAGAGTCATAACTGTTACGCTGAGAAACTATAAAAAGAGGGTAAAATACAAAAGCCCTTTGTTCTCACGTTTTGTCATCCACCACCGGTTTGTTTTATTAGAATTTTATCTGACCGGCCAGATTTCTTTCCAAAATTACAATGAATAGCTGTGGTGTGTATTTGTAATTAGTCCTGCCCGGGTCAACACTCGTAAAACCTCTTCCTCTATAATTACAGTTGTCAGTGTTTTGATGTATGTCTTCTCACTTTGAACGATTTTAAGAATGAAATTATTCCTCATTCCTGTTTGCAAAGAACAGGAAGCTTTCTGCATTTCAGGTTGCTAATAAGATTTCACTTTTGACTTTGGTTGGGGGAACCTAACGTTAAAATGTTTTCACTGATATTTGCCACTAACTGGTAATTATCCTGCTCTAAGGTGTCGCAGTGTCTAGTTTTTTGAATCACCCTGCATTTAGCCTCATCAATCATCAGCTCTCTCCAGATAGCTTGTCTGTGTTACAGAAGAGCATCCCTGTATCAATGCCGTCACCACCATGTTTCACTACGGAGATGGTGTTTTTAGGGCCCTGTTCAGTTTTTTTTTTTCTCCTCATTTTGGTTTGGTTTTCTCTTAAATAGCTTGTGTGAACTTAAAAGGGCAAATTAACTCTCCAGATTTCACAAAAGGATCGAATTTGAAAGTTAAGAATTTTTATATTCAAATTTCAGGTTATAAGTGACCAACTGGAATATATTATACATACTTTTTCATTGAGTTTTATTCCCCTCACATCTGTCTAAATTTTTTATTATTCACCAATACTGTGTTGCATTTCACCATTTCTTGCCACCGTCTAATTTATACTTGTGTTTTTGCAGTTTTCTGATGTTTAGATTAATTACTACTTCTCTTTTTTTGTTACACCTACAGGTATAGTCTACTACGTCACTCAAAGGAGAGACAGAGTGTGGATGGTCTTAATAATCTAAACTACTCGCCCCTAATTTCAAGAAGTCCCCTCTTCACCAACATCACAGTCAGCTTGAGCAGAAAGCTTGCACCCGTGGCTGACTACTGACGTAGGCAGAGCTGGACTGCAAAACACCTGGGAATCAAAAGTCCTCTGGGACATCAGCCATATCTCACCAGTTGCGGCACTGCTTAGGACATTTTTTTTTTCTTTTTTGTTTTGCTTTGTGTTTTTTGTTTGTTTGTATGCAAAAAAAAAAAAAGAAAAGGAGACTAAAATTAGTATGTTTGATAATTCATCTAAAAAAATAGGGATAAATGCTGCACTTATTCGTGCCACAGTTCATTACTCTTCATCTGGGCTTGTGTACACGTCAGTCTCCACATGCCTTTTGCACCATTTTGGCCTTCAGCATCCCATTTGTCAAGTTTGTTCCTTATTTTTCGCTCTTGATTAGCTCTGCCCTGAGCTGTTGTGCTTGATTACTGAATTAGGTTACACATTCAAGCGCGCACACACTGGCTATACATGTAGGCACACAGGAATATGTACTTGCATGTGCTCACATGGGGGGCAGGAGCTGGGATTTATATCTTTTTTTATTATTATTATTATTTTGGTTCTACTCTTCTGATTTCGTAAATGCAGTAAGCCTGTGGAAAAAAAAATGCATGCACACACAGAACCCTTGCAGCATCACACAGGAACTTCACTTTAGTTGATTTGTGCAGCTGGTTCTGCAATGGTTATGCCAAATCCGCAAGTAAAGATAGTTAGAGAAGATGATATATTGTATGAGAAATAGTTTATTCCAAGTTCTGAGAATATAATTTCCTTGATCATCTGTTTTTGGTTTAGTGAACATACCATTTAAAGACTGTGATGTTTGTGTTTGCATCGTTCCATTGAATGTTCTGGCTGCCTGCTAGTGGCTGTATGTTGGAGTGCAATGCTCATCCTGTTAGCAATAAGCTGTAATATCAGACAGCAGAAATTAGCCCTAACTTCCTTATTGTACAGATGCAATAGCATGGGTGCTAGCATTCCCTTGTTGGACTACGGAAAAGGAGTGACTGCGTATGCAAACTTAAAATTCAGCACGCTTTGCTTAAGCAAAACGTGGCGCCCCTTTTCTTTTTCAGAACTCACGTGTTCCTTGTGTCTGTGTGCGAGTGAGGGCAAGCTATGCAAATGGCCTGCATGCATCTGGTCGCCAGGGAAGGAGGAGACGCCGTCTCCGAACTCCTGTCTGGCTGACTTTAGACCTCACTCTGTGTGCAGCCTGTAAATCTAGGCCAGAAAGAAATAGGTGTATTTTTAGACCCCCTTTGTTCCTAATGTTTACTCACCTTCAGTTTTTTACAACAGAGAATTGGAGGTAGTGAATACTTGACTGGTGTAACTGTCACTGGTGTTTACAGAAGCTTTAGCTTTATTTTTCCGATTGTCTAGTGTTTGTAATCGGCTCTCCTCCTCCCAGGTTGCTGCGAACAGTTTATGTGTCCAGCATCTCCTTTGCGGCTGCCTTCGTTCCCCTTTTATATTAAACTGACACTTGTTTTGCTTACGTAGAGAAAAAGGCGGATCTAAATGCTCATTCACATGTGTCATGTAATAAGTACTGATTGGCTGTGTCCAGGCTCTCCTTTGTTTGAATCAGACTTTGAAGTGTTGATCTAGATTGAGACTTATCTGTATTTTTGGAGAGGAGTGCGGCCTGACTCTGTTCTACAGCACAAAATGTCAGTCCTCTCAAGAAACGCAGCAGCTCCTCTCCTGTTTGTTTATCAGTGTTGATTTTGTTTTTTGTTTCTTGAGGGGTGTCGAATATCCCCAAACTAATGTAGTTTCACTTTTAATATGTCAAACAGACATACTATCCTCACTGTCTTCTTGTCATGCAGCTACATCATTTCACACAAATCGCCTTGTATACATTTCTAATCTCCTGGGAGACATGTACGTAATGGACAAAGCTGTTGGATTTCAATGATAAAATACAAACTAAAGAGGCTGGACCTCTTGTCTATTTATTTGATAAATTACTTGCTTTTAATTGTTCAGTTTTTATTTTTTCTTGTGGGTTGACGTGAAGATTTAGGAAGTGACAGACTGTGTTAGATGCACTGAAACCTAGACGTGTGTGTAATAGCGTGGGATCCTGAGGTTTGGTTCTGTGAAAATGAGGGTGACTCCATTTCATTGTGAGACGGATATCTTGCCTTTCTAAGAATTGCAGGAATGGTTTTGCTGTAATGAGGTGAAATGAGATGGAATAGCACCCATACTGTAGCTTGGTGTTATTACTCTTCTGAGCAGACGCGTTGGAGGAGGCCATTTTGTGTGATAACCACTGGAAGAGCAAGACAGAGTTTTAAAAATGCTAGTGGCCATTGCCTTTCACTGATCACCTCCATTATGCTGATGATAATCGATGGTAGTGACCTGCCGGAGCTCCCTCCGGGGGACATGCTTACTGGGGCCAATTTTACCATCAAGTAGTCTGATACTGAGCTGCAGAAACATTGAGACTTCTGGCTGTTTCATTTAGTTTCGTCATCTTTTCATTTTTCATGTGGGCTCAATATAATTTCTCATTACATATATCGTATGAACAGAGGATCTTAGAAGTGCTCGCTATCCTTTTTCGAATACCAGGTTTCTGTTTAGATATGTTGACCATTTCTAACGCCATATATGTCCTGTATAGTGGAACTAAAAAATTGGACAAAGTAAAAATTACAAATGATAAAAAACAAAATAAGTGTACCCAGCTGCATTTTGATTCACAATTTCAGCCATTCTGTCTTTGGTAGGACTAGAACAGCATGCTGGGTCCACATTTGTTCACTTTGAGGCATGCTTGGATGCATATTGATGGAAAAATAAAACCATTCCTCATCTTCAGCTTTAAAGCAGAAAAATTAGATCAAACTATGAATCATAGGAGTTTTTCCTCACTGTCGTCTGCCTTGATATAATAAGCTGCAGCTTCATCTGAAGAAAGGAAACTTCAGAGCATGATGTGGTATTTGGTGCTCAGTTTTTGGCAGAATGTGTTGTTTTGATCCTCAACAGCCTTAATGACCTAAACTTTTGAATTGTTAAACATTTTGGTATCAAATATTTTAGGAAAATTGAGCAAGGCTTGAATTTATTTAGTATAAAATGTCTTCTTGGAGAATAATATTGTCACATCAGGCAGCCTCTGTGGATAACATCTTGGTTTGCCTTGTACAGTATGTCACCAATGCCCCATCCTGTCCTCCAAGTATCGATGACTCATCTTTACTTATACCATGGAGTACATATAATATATATACCTTTTTACAATTACAGGGTTTTTGCAAATTATAAATAGAATTGTCATCTGGCTTCATGCTGCAGATAAAAAAATATCTGACGTCTATTTCAGGTTAATCAAATTCACAATATTTGGTGGCAGATTTGATCTAGAAACGACTAAATGCTGAAACTGAATCAAAATACACTGGATGAACACTTTGAGATACAGGGTTAAGAAATGCTTTATCAATCTTTTTTCTAACACAACAACCTGGCATTTTAATGAGTGCGTGTGCTTCAGACAGCACCTCTGTGTGTATATATATATATTTAGAAAAAAGCTCTAGTTTATTCCCAGAAAGGAAGCATGCATTTACCTTCCAGCTCCAGACTAGGGAGGTGCCCAGTGCAAGTCATGGACAATAGCAAGCAGTTGTGTTAAGTTTTCTTTTCCATGTGTGTTTGAGTGAAATGGCTTAGACCTGTCAGAGGTGCAACCATCCTCCATATAATCTTATTTTCCAAGCTTTTTTTTATTATTATTTGTAAAAAGAAAATTCCGTTTTGTTTACCAGCACTGATGAGAACACATTTTTTTTATGTTTTTTTTTTTTGTTGTTATTGTTTCCTGGTTGTGAACAACTGGCAAGTTCTCCATGTAGTTAATGACATGTACATGATACTCTGTATACTATCTCTAAATATATATATATATATATATATATATATATATATATATATATATATANTATATATATATATATATATATATATATATCTCATTTAAAAAAAAAATTATTGCTTTAAATTAAAAGCTAAATGGACATCTAGCCAAGCCAAATGGTTTTTAGTGTGAGTGTTCAGGTGAAGATTCAGACTGTGAGTTACACCCTCAATCTACAGAGGCCCTCAGCATTCTCAGAGTCAGTATTAGGCTCTATATTTACATTACACCACAAGCAGCCGCATCAGCTCTACACTTTAAAGATGTATTTTCTTTGATAACTACTGAACAGCTTTGGCCACTAGTTTACTCATCAGGGGAGTTGAACTGGGAACTGATTCCTGTGTGAAGATAGCAGGCACGACCTGCCGCTCCCTAAAGAGGCTTCTTCATATCTTGATCTCACCTGTCCTGATCCGTTCAGTGCCAGTTTAAATGAAGGGACCATTCTTTGGGCATCTGACAAGACTGGCAGCCTTAAAGCTTTTTAATTTATTGCGGTTTTATTTTGTTCTGTGTTTTTTCACTTGAGTTTTCATTTTATTTTTTTTTATAAGCAAGAATATTTAAATTTAAAGAAGTGCATATCAAGAAGATAATTGTAAATATCGTTGTTGTGTGTAGTGTTTTAGAAATTCTATTAAGGTCTTAAATCACTACAGATGCTAGCATAAAGAACAAGGCTTCGGGGGGGGGGGGGGGTGCCTGGGTCGGGGTTTATCTGGTGCCATTTAAATGCTAGTGGAGCTTACACATCAATGTTTTTACATCACTGCTTCCGAGCACAAACGGTTTCTTTTTCTTAAAAAAATAAAATATAAAATTTGAAATTACTCACATGATCACAAAGTTTTGCGACTTCCAGTGTCTGCAACTTCCCTGACTGATGAGACGCCTCAAGTTTGGGTGTGGATTCTTAAATAAGAATGCCTGTGTCAGTGGGCAGCAGCAAGGTCACTGGAATGCATTACTACATGATTATATTATTATTTCAGGCAAAAAAAAAAAAAAATGTCTTAAATAGCAAAGAAACAAAGGCACCAAAACCCAACGACACAATTCACTTCAAAATGCTAAAGGACGTCATTTTATTTTGTATGAAACTATTCAAGAAGAAAACCGAAAAAAGGAGACGGCTTGCTAAAAATCTTCAAAATATTTATTCTTTGATTGTAAGGAGTAACACGTCTCCTTGAATTGAAGCCATTTGAAGCCACTTGTCAAAACTTGATGTCAGCCTTATGTGGATCTGTTTGTGTATCAGCATATTATCTTTTGATTATTGAAATTTGTATGATGGAGATTTTCTTTTATACCATCATTGTTATTGTCAGAAGTACACCAATAAAATGGAAACTTGTGAAGTCTTTCTGCAGAGATCATTTCTATTTTGGGTTATGTTGGGGTTTTTTTTTCCATTGGTAAAAAGAGTTCTTTAGAACTCACACTGTGGTGTCACTACACATACATGACGCTGCTAAGTGTGGTTTTTCCGCACATTGCAAATTGAGTGCATTCACAGACCTGCATTGTGGTTTCCTGTAAAGAGACATTAAGTTTGCATTTCATCACTCAGAGGAACAAAAAGATTAACTGACCACAGTTATGGACATAAGCTGCTGGTAATAGCTCAAATAGGAGTGTTAAAATTTCATTTAAAACAGTAAACTCAGCTGAAGCCTGACTGGATAATGGCTGGTTATTTTGGTGGGGTAGATGCAAAACTGGAATGCGCCGTAAAGCTCATTTCAATACGCTAAAATTATTTTAGGATCCTTGTTTGCACCATCACAGAGGAGCTTAGCACTGCAGCAGAGAGATGAACAGCATCATGTCCCCTCTTTGACGCTCTGACAAAGGTTTATTTGTCCGTGTTCCTTTGGCTCAGACCCTAGTTCCTTTTTATCCACTGTAATAAAATTACCACCATCTTCCGACCAGATTCCTGTTCAGATTATGAACTTTCTATAATTGTACTATTCAACACTTGTGTGACTGAATCCTGACATCCAACCCCTCCACCATGCACACATTCAGAAACAGAGGTGGCTCTTGTTTTTGTCCTGCAGCCCCGTCACCCAGTATGTCAAATAAAACGCAAAATGAGACGCTTTCACTGGAGTCCCCTTAAGATTCATTGAATCAGAGCAGCTCCAGCCCTGTGGCGTTTAGCACATTAGATGCGCATTCCTGCTGGTTAACGGAAGTGACAGCTAATGATTTAATTATACACAGAAAGGAAAATACTGTGCGGCAGGAATCGGACACAATAATGTTTCTTTCAGAATATTTGCCGGAGACGTATACCCTTTCCCACGGTAAGTTTAAAACAATATTGGAAATAAAGAGGCTATTTATATATCTAAAAATTGAAATCTATTAAATAATAGTACATTGTGTTAAAAAAAAAGAAAATTAACAGAAACAAAGGAGTTCAGTGTAGCTATGTCGCAATTGAATCTAAGAAACAAGGCCATGGCATGCTTGCATGGTATAACTTAGCTGTCACAGAGCAGCTCTTAAGATCTCAAGAGCCTTCCTGGCATGTGTGCACAGATGCACACACACACATCCATTATGAATCATCCATACACACCCCCTGAGTGTTGCGCCGCTTGGAGACTTTGATGTCATCTGTAGTGCCTCTGCCTTTGTGCTTGGCTTGTGTATCTGTTTCAGTCCAATTTTCCCTACAGGGTGTCTTAAAATGGGATCTGCAACAAAATTTAGTTGTTACTCGATTTGTAGCTTGCAGTTGCATCTTTATCTTTACTTTCACTGAGCTCTTGCCTTTGTGTTTTTGTTTGCTTGTGTGCATTTAAACACATATTACGTGCATAAGGAAAAAGAAAACATTTTCTGTCTTCCAACAGCAGTCGTTTTATTAGTACATACAGCTTTTTGTCACTTGGCTGCCGTTTGTGATCTAATAGGTTAACCCAAATGTTAATCGTAGGCCTGCAACTAACGATTATTTTGCAAATCGATCATCTGTCAATTATTTTATTTTTTTATCAATTAATTAATAATCGGACAGTAAAAGGTTCCTTAAAGATTGTTTTTACAAAATAAAACCAGGTGAAACTCCAAAGTTTTCCACCTAAGGGGTCTAGGATAGATTGTATTCGCAGACAAAAACGTTTTTTTTTTTTAATCTTAAATGCAAAATGTTTGTATATCTTAAAAAGTTTGATTTTTTTATTACTGCTCTAGACGTTTTAGCGTCTTTATACTCCAGATAATGATTAATCGATTACTGAATTAGTTTATTATTTTAATAATCAATCATGATTAATCCGATCAATTGTTCAAGCCCTAATTAAATGTTTAGATTATTTTACTACATTTCATTAAGAGAAATTTTGATAACTTTTTCTTCATTTGAACATTCAGTAGGTGGCTTTATTGGCATTATTCAGCTCATCTGGATTATCTCATCTTCCTCTCCACATCACCCTATCGATTCACAAAGAGGTTCACGCCAGGCTAGTTTGCTGGCTGGTGAGCACAATAACAGCATGGTCATTGAACCCAGTACCTTTGGGAGCATGGGCAGGTCCAAGTCCTGCTGGAAAATGTAGTAATCACTTAATCATCACTCTAAAGCCTCAGTCCTCTTAAATGTCCTATGATTATGTTTCTGCCAGTGGACAGGAACACCAGGAAATCACATGGCTCCCACAATCATAACTGGCTTCATGCTAGAACAAATTAAAAACTTAGATTCTGTGCAGTCTAGTTTTTCTCTGAATGATAAGGCAAGGCCTTATCCCGGATAAAAGGCTTTTGATATTATCTCTAGTAATCTCTAGTAGCGATTTAACAAAAGGATTTTGACAGTTGCAACCCATATCCTGGAAACCTGTGTGTGTTTGGCTTTTGGAGCAAATACTTCAGCAGCAGGCCACACCTCGTAAATCTGAATCAAACTATCAAATAGGTGGTGGTGGTGGCGGGGTGCAGGTTTTTTTTTTTTTTTTTTTTCTGCACCGTTTAATTTCACTCAACCTTCAATTAATAGGTTTATGTTCAGCACTTTGAGCTTCTAGCCGATGCACCTTTGCAGTTTGTCTCAGTGACTGCTGAGTCAAATCAACAATCTTATGACTGGTTTTAATAAATGCAATATTAAGGCATCAAAAGGTAGTTTATTTACTCTTAGTTGAATTTTAGGGCTGCAGAATGATGCAATGTGTAGCGTTGTTGCTTTACTGGTTTGACTCCTGGCTGAGGGTCTTTCTTCATGGAGTTTGCATGTTTTCCTGTGCATCATGGGCTCCTTCTCTAGACACTGCCTTCTTACCAAAGTCCAAAACAATACTGTTAGGTGACTTAGCATCTTTAAATTCTGTGCATGTTTGTGTATGCATGGTTGTCTCTATGTTGCCCTGCGACAGACTGGCGACTTGTCCATTTAATCCACAGACAGCAGCAGCTAGTCTTTCTGTGACTCCTGAATCTTTTTTGAATAACTGAGCTAACACATCAAGCTGGAAATGTTGTAGAGCTTACTAAATAAGCCTTCCATTGATTTTAATTTACTAAAATATACATGCATATTTCTGATGTTGCACCTCAGAAACTTAAACCCTTTATTTCCTAAGAAAACTCTCATGTCTGTATCAAAAGGATATATTTTAGTAGATTCTTAGTTCATGCAGCAAAATGCTCGTAAATCATTGATTTTCCTCCACATCCTGACTGATTGTAGATTGATGGAGTTTAAACTCTGTTGTTAAAGGTACAGGATGAAACGCTGCTGGAGCAACTGCTGAGATCAGGGGTCATCATATTTGCTCCTCTAAAGGCTTATTAAATCTCATTTAATTCTGAAGAATTTGAAAGTTTACTAGTAGCAGACATTTTTGGAGGAGGGAGGAGGTCAACTTCCAGAATTGAGTCTGATGGTCAGCCTAATCAGGGATTTATACAGTTATCCATAAAGTAAAACACAGACTGTTTAAATAACAACACAAAAGGGGTATAAACTTTTAATATATATAAAAAATATTTTTTTATATCTGCATTTTAATAAAATAGGTATTTAGCAAGTTGGTATTCTTTCTCCATAAGCTTTACTGTCATTGCAGAAATCAAACATTTACTGACTGAATGTTTCGTGTGTTGTTGTGTTTAAAGGTTAGTGATGAACTGCACATCTTCGAGGCTGGAGCGTCTCATGCGCTCACTGATCTTTAGCTCCCTGAGTGTTTAGATTCAGCCCAGCGCTGACTGAGCCATTTAATTTATTATTATTTCCAGTCAGAAAATTAAAAGATCACTTTCAAGCTAAATCTGCAAGCTAAATGCATCATTTTGAGATACACAGCACTCCAGCTATCCTTAAGGCACTGGTTTCTTCAGCAGCCAAGTTTTTCTTTTTTCCTTTTGGTTCTTTATCAGGGTCTTTGAGCCAAATGGTTTATTTTAATTAAAATGAAAACACACACACACACACACACAAAAAAAAATGAAATCATATGAACTAATCACATATTCACACATGCAGTGGCTTCATTGTTGACCAGTAAGCAATCAAGGGGATGGTACTTTCGGATTGGTTAAAAAAGAAGCCAAATAGGCTCTGGTTTGTACCTCTTGAGGCTAAAGGGAAAATAACCTTACACATCTAAAAATAATTAATTTATTATGGTTCACAGAGAAATGCAGACACTTCACGCACCAGGAACTGAAAGAAACTATTTCCAAATTCCATATTTAAGGATTAAAATCATGTTTAACAAATGTTGGCATCAAAACAATCTCCTGCTTGCAAAATGTAAAATTCAAAATGTGCAAAATGAGCAGCCAAACTGTCTCTTTGGGACATAAAGCATTAAAGTATTCTTTCTCTCTGAAGGTTTGTGCACTTTAAAGTACCAAGAAAGATTTGTTTAACCCTAAAAGAAAAAAAGCATGAAAACCATGTGACTTCTCACTTCATGGGTTCTATGAATACTTCTTGATTTGAAGCTGATGTTGTGAGGAGATAAAGATGAGGAAGCTGAATAATTTTGCACAGAACACGAGATGCAGCTTGAAAATCTCATATGCTCTATGAAAACCCTGAAACAAGCTCCATTTATTAAGACTTACATTTTGAATCTACCCTTGATCCCTAAACAAATCAATCCACAAACTGATATTTAATTTTTGACTTTCTGCTTTTTTATTTATGTGACATGTTTCACAAAACATACCAGATGCTAAAGGAAAAGCTTCCAGAATTTGCTGGATGTTAAAGAGTAATTGACATAAATTCCCTGACCCTTGCTCTCATGGTGGATTAAATAATGTTTCATTAATACAGAGCAAAAATGCCTCATGGCATTGTGTGTTTCGCTTTTTGCATGATCACACAGAAGTGGGAGAAGATAAATGCAACACAACCATTATAGAGGTCACATGATTTTGAAACATTCTTTGGTATTACATAACCATTTGTCATGTATTAGCATTAGGAAAAAAAAACAAGAAAAAAACTCAACCCCACCCCCATATGTGCTTCTCTTATCACACTGCTGCATCCTCTCCAGGTCGCAAACAGGACAATCCTTTGCGTAGTCCTGTTTCTGTGGTTTGGCAGGGATTCCAGCTGCTTTCGGGCCCCTGGGGTTTAAAAGCTAACTGCTGCGACCCGCGCAGCTTCAGCTCCCTCGTTTCTGTGACTTAGCAGGAAAGTTTTCCTTTTCAAAGCCTGTGTTATGGCTTTCCTGTCAGGCCACAAGGCGTACAGCTGAGAAATGAGGAATCTGTAAACACATCTACTTCCACCGCCCACGCTGTTCATCGTGCTTGACACTGTTGTGCTTTCTGACTGGGTGTCCATCCTTTGGCACCCCTTGTCTGCCCCACTCTTGTCACATCCCTGTCTATCAGCAGGAGTATTCTTGGTCAGTGACTTTGGCTCCTTCCTCAGCTTGCCTCTTTCTCTGCTGAATGTGACACTGTGCTTGTTATCCTGACTGTATAATTACGTCTCTAAAGGATGTACATGTGCTCATCTAACTATTAAGCTGCCTTGGACCCCATGATGCAATACTTTTCTGCCTCAATAACAATATATCTTGCTAAAATATCGACTAATAAGAGGAACCTCCTTTTTCAATCAAGTGAGATGAAAAATCATATTTGCATGTTTGAAAAAACAGGTTTCTAAATGACTGCACTAAACAGTGTTCCTCTAAACTATTCACACCTCACAATGATACAACCACAAGGTTCTCTGTTGTGGGGACAGATCAACAAGTCATAAATGATGTTTCAGAAATTCAGAATTCTGGTTTGCAAAATTAAACCTTTTAAATAATCTGAAGCTCACTGAAATTGGATAATAGATTTCTGAAGTTTGACTAGGCCATTCTAAAACCTAAATATACTCCGTTCTAAGCTATTCCTTTGTTATCCTGATTGTATGTTAATAGAGGTTAATAGGTTGATTGCAATAATGCAAAAAACAAAAAGGTACACTGAGGGCAATAATTATTTGATCTCCCTGCTATTTTGTAAGTTTCCCCACTTAGAAATCATGGAGGGGTCTGAAATTGTGATTGTAGGTGCATGTTTGCAATGTAGGTGCATTGTAGGTACATGTGCATGTAGTTTTTAAAACTATTTATTTGTAAAATGCAGCTGCAAATGAGTATTTGAACACCTGTCTATCAGCTAGAATTCTGACCTCAAAGACCTGTTAGTCAGCCTTCTAAATGTCTACCTTCACTCTATTTAATATCTTAAATTAGATGCACCTGTTTGAGGTCGTTAGCTGCATAAAAACACTTGTCCACCCATGCAATCGGTAAGAATCAATCTACTAACAAGACGAAAGAGCTGTCCAAAGACACTAGAGACAAAATTGTACTCCTCCACAAGGCTGGAAAGGGCTACGGGGAAATTGCCAAGCAGCTTGGTGAGAAAAGGTCCGCTGTTGGAGCAATCATTAGAAAATAGAAGAAGCTAAACATGACTGTCAATCTCCCTCGGACTGGGGCTCCATGCAACATGTCACCTCGTGGAGTCTCAATGATCGTAAGGAATGTGAGATATTTGCCCAGAACTACACGGGAGGAGCTGGTTAATGGCCTGAAAAGAGCTGGGACCACTGTTTCCAAGGTTACTGTTGGTAATGCACTAAGGCGTCATGTTTTGAAATCATGCATGGAATGGAAGGTTACCCTGCTTGGAGGAAGATGAATGAGGAGTACTATCCCAAGAACACCATCCCTACTATGAAGCATGGGGGTGGTAGCATCATGCTTTGGGGGTGTTTTTCTGCACATGTGAATGCACTGTATTAAGGAGAGAATGATTGGGCCGTGTATTGCGAGATTTTGGGGAACAACCTCCTTCCCTCAGTTGGAGCATTGAAGTTAGGTCGAGGCTGGGTCTTCCAACATGACAATGACCCGAAGAACACATCTAGGGGATCCAAGGAGTGGCTCTGTAAGAAGCATCAAGGCGTGGCCTAACCAGTCTCCAGACCTAAACCCAATAGAGAATCTTTAGATGGAGGTCATACTGTTTTTCTCAGCAACAGCACAGCACCCTGACTGATCCAGAGAATATCTGTGAGAAGGAGTGGGCCAAAATCCCTCCTGCAGTGTGTGCAAGCCTCGTGAAAAACTACAAGAAACATTTGACCTCTGTAGTTGCAAATGAGGGCTACTGTACCAAATATTAACATGATTTTCTCAGGCGTTCAAATACTTATTTACAGCTGTATCATACAAAATAGTTAAAAAAAAATCATAAATTGGTATCTCTGGATTTTTTTTTTTTTTCATTTATATTATGTCTCTCACAGTGGAAATACATCCACGCTGACAATTTCAGACCCAGGCAGGATTTCTAAGTGGGAGAACTAGAAAAATAGGAGGGTGTTCAAATACTTATACTATTTTCCTCACTGTAAACTAGAACCTTACCGGATAGCAACGAGAAAACTCCGTCTTTAATACGACGACTTAAAATTACAATAGGGAGAATCACTTGGTGCTGTTAGCAAAGCATACAACAATTTTATATCAAGTTGTCTAATAAGGAAAGTATGCTGTTAAAGCGAGAAAAAAAAAAAAAAACTTTCTCATGCAACCCTACCAAGCCTCTGTAGCCACTAGTTTTCAGCTTGTAATATCTCCCCTGTGAGCAACGATAGAGTAAGTAATTTCAATATATACCCAGACTTTCTATAACAATACAACTGACAAATTATTCCTTTTTTTTTTTAGAATGTAAGTGCATCAGATAAAAACACATTCAAACTATATTAATTTAATCTCTGAATTTACACATAGAGAAAATTACAGGAAGTGTTTACTAATTAGATTACTTATCTGATTCTGGTGGCAATCTCTTGAATTGGATTCATTTTGAGGCACCACATGAGAATCCTTTTAAAATACATTCAAGTTTATGATTTCAAAAGTTGAATATATGTTTTCTTGGTACTGTAATCAACTGACTGATTAAAAAAAAGGGTTGATTGTGACATGATAAACAGGTAAAAGCAATAAAGAGAGGGAAAAGATTAAATTTTATCGTTGTTATCTGACTGAATTCTAAATGTTGATACTTTTAAGCTAGATTGAGAAAGTTCTTAGGCAATTTCTCCAAGAGCTGAGTTTTATTTGACGGAAGCTTAGCCTCAGCTCTGTGTCCTCATTCTGCATATCTTCAATTTCTTTTTCCTTCGACCTCACCCTTCTTTATCTGATTGAAGTCTTTCCTCCAGGATATTTTTATGCTGAGCCCCTGGGTTTCATTATGTTGGAATAACTTTATCCTGTTTTTGTCACTGTGAACTGTTGTCTATTAAAGACAGTAAATGCTGACAGGCCACAGAAGACCTGCTGACGGAGCTTCTGGCTTAAACCAAATTTCACAGCTCGCTTCACTCATGCTGCCTGCACTAGTATGAAGTCTGAACTGTTGTATGATTTGGCAACCATGTCCATCTTAAATATCTATCTCTATTTCACCTCATTCCTTAATTTAGGCTAAGAGTTCTTGATGTGACTGCAATATCAGGAGATGATCAGGAGAAGATTTATCATGAAGGAACCTCCTTAGCTGTTTGAGAAACATTTATTTAAATAAGGACAAATATCTTCATGTTGTTATTTATTTGAGTCTGGGGCAGCTGTGCGGCAGTTCCTTCAATTCTCATATGCTACACAGCATACATAAATAACACATTTCTGGTCTACATTAGATTCTGACAGAGAGTCAATTAATGAAAGATGGTGCCTTCTCAAACTGTATGATTATATTATATGAAACCTGCTGCAAGTCTAACTCCACAACTGGCTTTGCTGTAACTCTAAGCCCACGCTTAGAGAGGAACTGACACTATTATTTTTAATCATCTCAGTGCTAGACTAGTTTTAGGGGAAAACTTGTGCTTGACACACATTTACTGTAAATGTTTGTTACTTCCTGGTTGGCTTATAGAGAAATATATATCAATTTATCTTCTCTTCAACACCTTTTAATCAAGAATATTATAGGTTTACAGACTATTAAGGTGATATTTGTTAAAGTTTTCTGTGTGTTGTATAGCTTTTCCATGAAGGAACAATACTTTGGTTTTTCATGTCAAGGGGATTTTTTCCCTCCCACCTATATTGTCTGTATAACCAGTAAACCTGTTATGTGGTCCAAGTTTTTCTTCCATTACATGCCTACCTCCAACATTTGATATATTTGCATGATGGTACTTCAGAGGTTAGTGGAAGGCCTGTACATTCCCAGAGATGAAAGAAATAGACTTTCTAAATAAAGATTGACCTTAACTATACCACCAAATTGATTAGAAAGTTGCTTAAGGTTCAAAATGCTTGACAGACTCTGTTTAGCATTGATGTTGCTTCACTTATTTAGATATGTTGAGATTTTTCAAGTATTACTTTGAATTTTCATATATTTATGTAAGAACTCATGACTTATNCAAATCCATATATATATATATATATATATATATATATATATATATATATATATATATATATATATATATATATATATATATATATTGCCATATTTTAAATCGATAAGCATTTGTTTGTATTTCTAAACAATCCAAGAAAAAATATTATACTTAATATACCCAAATGATATTGAAAATTTCTCTTATATGGCCAACCGAATATATTGAAATTAGCTTAAAAATTATTGTTTGGTAAAGTGTTAACACAATTTATGAATAAAAGCCGATTTGATAAAAATCAAAAAGGACAAGTCTTGAACATTCAGACTTTATTTCTCAATTATTTCCAGGCCATGTCACTGTGTGTTCTCACTGTCCCCTAATGGTTAATCCTGGAACTTTTCTCTGATCAGAGCAATGCGGCAGAAAATACAGATCACTCTCCAAACAGATATGTATGTAAAGCATTCTTGAAAAACATGAAAACAACCATTAAACAATGTACATAGCACCAGTTTGACATACAGTATTTGTTTAACAAAAGGCAAGGCTAATATCAACATGGAGGATGTCCGGTACGCTTGTCAGCAGAAACCTGTAGCAGCAATTTTTCTTCTCTTGGCATCTCTCCATAAAACAACATTTCAACATCATTATTATACTTTCACTTTATATAAGTTAAAATAATAGAAGGATAAACACTTATAATCATGAGAAAAAAAATATAAAAATAAATGCCCTACAAAACAAAAAGCTCTGGGAAGTTTTTTTTTTTAGGTATTTTCTTTCGGTGCTATGCTTAAATGAAATACTAGAAATAAAAGTTTATGTCAATTAAATGTTGTGGGTTGCATCAATTTAAATATGGATAGATATTTTTTATACGAGAGAGGCAAAGCAAGCAAAACTTTTGTCTCCTGGGCCTAATAAGAAGCACACATACAGTGAGTCTTTTTTACAATCACTGTAGCTTAAATGCTACTGGTCATCATTTTGGTTGTGGGAATCCTTCAGTGCCAAGTCTTGGACTTTGCCTTTGTGGTCGTTTAGCTGTTCCGAATGAGTGGTCAAGGTGCTGTTAACCTGGCTCAGGATGTCGACAGAGTGTTTCTCTAGCTCTGCTCTGATCCTTTCCAAGTCCTCTGCAAGTTTCCCAAGGCTGCTGCATTGGCTCTCAACCTGGCTTACCCTGCTGTCAACGTCCTTTACCTCTTTCTGCACCTCCTTTGCTGTGCTGCGGCAGCCCTGTAGCCCCCCGGACAACTGTCTTTTTAGAGCTGCTAGCTCAACCCTAAGCTCTGCCAGTCTCCTTTCACTAGTTCCAAGAAGGGAAGACTGATGTCCCATCAGTTTAGTGATTCCTTGCATCTGGTTGACGATTTGATGTTCCCTTTGCTCCCATGTGGAGTTAGCATGGCCTACTTCAGTTGCGATAAAGCTGATGGAGTCCTTTAGGCCCTTTAGAGTTCGGTTCACAGAGTTTATGTTGACCTTAAGCAGAGTGATCTCTCCCTGAATGGAGCCCTCTGTTTCCATCTGAGAAAGGCGGACTAACAGGTTATTCAAGGTGCTGTTAAGGTGGTCCAGTCTGTAAGAATGGGAGTCCAGACGGTTTGTCATCTTCTTGTCCATTCCTTTGCATTCCTCATCTACTAAGGGGTCAATGACAGCTCCCTCTTGTGGAGTGGATTGTGAACAAGTGGAGCAAAGAATTTTCAGTTCTGATAGCTGTGTCTGAATGCCACTTAGGTCTCCGTCCAATCTTCTCCTCACAGACTGTATTTCTGTTTCTAGAGCAGGAACCACCTGGCCCTCCAGAATGGCTGGAGTTGTTGCATTACTCAGTTCTTCCACTGCCACAAACAGTTTCTCCTCTAGAGTCTTCAGCTTGTCTTCAAGCAATGTTTTGAAACCATCTAAACCAATTGGAGGCCCTTCACCCCCACCAAGTCCACCGTTGGTAGCATTGACTCTACCCTCCATTTCGATTAGGTGTGTCTCCACTAGGGTCTCTATTTGAAGGGTTTGGTCAGTGAGGGCTGTCTGCAGCTGTCTCTGGGATTCTGTTAAATATTTTACTGATTCTTCCACCTGCAACATCCGGTCAGACAGGCTGTTTACCTGGAATTATCAACAATTTATTTCATTAGCTCCTTAATGACAAAGCATTTATTTATCAAAAATATTTTTTGATGTCCAACTTTATTGAAGCCACTCTTACCTGTCCACAGCAGCTCTCGGTAAGGGTGAGACCTTGGATCTGAGCTTGCAAGGAGCCCAGCTCCTCCCTCAGCCCAGTTTCTCTGCCCTGCAGAGACTGCTGCATCTGCTCCTGGCCGTCCAAGTGCTCCCTTTGGCACTGCCGCTGTACCTCCCCAATCTTCTCATCACAATGATTCTCCATGCCATTGAGACGTTGTTCAAAGCCATCGAGGATCTCAGCTCTCACACCAGCTAGCTTGATATCCAGGATCTCATCCAGATAAGTCGTTGCACCTGGACCAGTGATAGGCTTACCATCAGCTCCTTCCAACAGCTTCTTCAGCTGACCATCGTGACCGATGACCATACCCTAATGGCACACATACACAGAAAAAAGGTGGAATATTTTAAAAGAGTTTATAAATACTAAATAGCAAGGGATCTTTTTACAGAATCAAGATGGGGCACCTGAATCTCCTCCAAAATGTGAGTCTTAGCTCGAAGCTCATCTTTCACCTCTGTCACTCTTCCTACTAAGTCTCCAAATCCAGTTAGGATTCCTCCTCCATCCAGTCCATCAGGGGACCCATCTGGGATCTCTCCAAATCCCACCGTGGAGTCGGGAGCTCTTGGAGGGTTAGGCAGTAGTGACACCAGAAGCTTGTTGGTTTCTTCACGAAGGGATGTTCGAAGTCGCTCCTCAAGGCCATTCACTACCCCAGTGAGGGTTTCTAGACCCAGGGTGAGGCGACGCAAGTCCTGCTCCATGCGGTCTAAGCGTTCACCTGTAACTCCTGAAAAGCCGACTTCTTATTTAGAGAGATTCACAAGATTCATGAGTACAAGACAACAAAGTCAATTTTTACCATAGTTAGGCTTTCCACCTCCACCAGGGAAGAATTTGCCTGGATCCAGTGGTGCTCCTTCAGGCTTCTGGTCCACTGGGGGTCTAGGTCCATGAGGGAACCCTTTAATACCTGGGCGATGGGGGCCTATGATGTCAGGTAGTGTTGTAGGACCATCATGACAAGCTTCACCCGAGAAACCGGGGCAACATCTCCACTCGAGTTCAGTCACAGTCTTGTACCCTACCTTGTATGTTGGCCTGTGAAAAGTTCTATACCTGAATGAATCAAGACAGAAACAGATTTCTTTCTGTTAGTGTTATATACAGATGTTTCAGGCTGATGAAACTTCTTTCTTTGTCAAGCAATTCAGCTTGGAGCATGGATGTTGGATAAAAAGATGGCACAGAGGAAAATAATGCAGGAAGTTGTTTTCTGGGGTATTGAACAAGGATTGAAATAAGATTAAGAGATTAAGATAAATTCTGATGTAAATTGTGTGGCATCAGAGCATTGGGTTCAGGTCATCCCTCCACTTTAATATTATCTTGTTTGAAATCAAACCCACTCTATTCTTTTGATGCAATCACAAATTGAACTGACATTGTTTAAAGTTTAAATTCAGCATTTTTTCTCTGTGTGTAGGTTTTTGAAATGAATATCATGGAATATTAAAGAAAATAAAGTACATTTTTGAGCATCTGTTGCAAAACATCAATCTTTTATTGAAATATCCACCTTTTGCAGTTTTTACTTATAGCCTGATTAATAGTTTGGTAAACACTTAAAAACAATGCTAGAGTTACATTCTAAATGAAAAAAGTAAGCAAATTAAGAGCAAATTTCCTACATTTTCCTTGTAACACATTAGAAAAGAAACCTCAAACACACAAAACCCTTACCTCCACCTGTAAAGCACAATATAATTTGGTCACTAGAGGGCAGCACTTGCAAATAGTTTGTCAGGGAGCTGATAGCTCCCTGATACGTTTTTATACCAAAAGGCTTATCTACATATTTCAAATGATGAAGTCAAACCCTACGAAATTAGACTGAAAGTACAAGACAGAATCACTTTAAAAAGTTTAGCATTTTGCTAATAACAGCAAGAAAACCTACATGACTACAGGGCATTTCTGTCCCCAGATGCACTTGGTGGTGTATTCAGCTTTCACATAGGTTTCCACTCCATCATGCAGGATGCAGGTGATGTTCTTCTGGACCATGTAAGCACAGTGGTTTCTGAGAACAGAAAACAACAATAATATATGAGCTATACTGAAGTAAAAAGAGAGATTAAACTTCATATTTTTCATTTAAGGTGTAAAGTTGTACTCTACGTGTTCTTAAGGGTCACTAAGTCATATTCTGAAAAATGGCAACATGCACAGCTTGAAAATGTAATTGCACATATTAGACTTTAAATGTTTCAGCAGCTGAAGTCACTCTATTACAGTTAGCAATTATAATGGGGGGTCAGTCTGGTTTAATAAAGATACAACCAACTGATTCTCCAGAGTTTTGTGTGTTTCAAATATGCTTCTGTGGAAAATGGTGAGAAATGATGAGAAAGATGATTTCCAAAAAATTAACATACATGTCATTATTTGGTAGGATTACCTTTTAAATTTCATAAATTTCAAACATCTTATTTATCCTTTCATAGGTTTTTCCCATTAGATTTCTGTAAGTTTTGTCTGTTATTATTATTGTTTCCCACTCCCCCTGAAATAACTGGTCAGATTAGTGGACCATGACTTTGTTGTCTTAAAGCCACTCTTCAACAAATTCAGTTGTTTCCCTATATTGATTTTTTTTCCCTTTTAGAGCACTAATGTCTGCCTTTTAAATCTCTGGCTGATCTAAGAAATAAGAAATTGGGCTTTTCTTCACTCCACCCCCATCTGTCTTTGTGGTCGAATGCTTCTTTTCTTTCTTTTACAAACTTGATTAATGAATTTTATAGAAAAACATAATCCCTTCTGGAACACTAAACACCTTCTCCTTCCTAAACAGCTTCATGTGGAAATCAAAGTCTAAACGGGGAAAACCCTTAATTGATTTAAAATCAGACTGCGAGAAAACAGGTTGTGAGAAAATATCGCCTCTTTAAGAAGAGTATTTAATTTAGTGTTTTCAACATTACATCAGTTTCGGAAAAGGGTGACTGTAAATAAACGTATATTTCCAAAGAAATGAAGAAATGAAAGAGATCGTTGAAGGACACCTTAACTAAAATAGCCCAACAACAACATGTAGTTTATAAACCACCTTGGCATTCATAAGTTTTAGGTGTTTTTACTTTGTTTTGCATTTTGTAAATGAAAAGGGTGTTTGAATACAATCTGGAAAGATACAGCATCCAAACCCCAACCGGTAAACGAATTGGCTACAATTATGTGGACAGAGGAAGAATAAATGTACCTCCTCAATTATCATATACTGTAATCTAATGCAAATATCAGTGATGTGTATTCCGTGTTTCCCTTGGTGTATAATAGCGAGAAACGTCCAAAAATACAAATCTGGAGAAATCGACCACTAAATCAAACCTTCATTGTAATTCAGTCTCTCACTGTGGCATTACTAGAGAAGGAAAGCTTATTTAAACTGTTATGTTTTTTCCTCCTATTTTTAATCCAAGTCTATAGAACATTACATAAAGTTGCCTAGCTGTACTTTAAGAGTTGCTGATGAAGGTTCTCAGTCATCCAGGTCCTAGTCATTCCGTAAAAATTACGGAATACTTTAAGAGTTGAAAACTGTGAACTCTGAACTTCATCACATCAGAGTACTGAGCTAGATACATTTTAGGTACCTCTCTGGAGTAAAAGGTTTTGTTCTGTTCTGAACAGGCACGTCTGGAAAAATCCAAATGAATGTTTGAGTTCTTCTTTTAAAAAATATCAGATTCCCTTGTTTTAAAAGAAGCACATACATGTTGGGATGCCCGCATACATTCAAGGCTTTGTAAAAGTAAAACGTCTCCACTGTAATTATATGAGGATTCTGCTACATGTCAGCATTTCTATTGGGTAATTTAATTCTGGCTGTGTATTTAACCATTCAAAAAAAAAAAAAAATCCCAGCAACAGGAGTAACAGAGAATGCCCTTGTTTTTTATTACTAGATTTGGCAACCCATCACCAAGATGCATATCAAAGCAGGGTTTCAGTTCTCCCAGTCTTCAGATTGGCTTAGAATCCAACACATAATAATATGACTGTAACTACTTGTTGCATGATGCAGGACTTGGCCTTCTCTGTCCCCTCTCTCTTTCCTTCTTGCCAGCGCAACTATAGCAACTGCTGAATGTTCCCCTGGACTCGCTGAAACTCAGGAAATAAGGATTCAAGCTCTTTAGGCTCATATGTGAATAATTTCTTGCATTCAGAGGGGAGCATTTAGCAGCACATGCGGTACTTAACATCGCTTCACAGCTGTTTTAGGAAAAGTAGTCATGGTGTAGCGTGGAGGAACCATGGTTTGAGAAGAGTCAAGTTAGTAGGTTCATGGAGCTCAGCCAGTTGTGAGAAAATCACATTGAAAGGGAAAGGGCAAGTACTAGAATGAGAGAACTCTTGCACAACATCCTGATCACCTGATGTTAAGTCATTTGTCGCTAAGGAGGCAGCGGTTATAACCTGCGATGATGTGGCTTTCAGAACATTTTTTACTATAGGTGCTCAGATCAGCGGGCAGCATATAGTGTAGAGGTTGATGGGTGTATGGGGCAATTGATCCCGGCAGCCATCTTGGGTTTATTCCTCAACCTTGGAACATTTTCTGATGTCTTCCCCCTTTCTTACTCTGCACATTTCCTGTCTGAAAGACCTGAAAGAAGCCACTACCATTTACAAAACCTTCAAAATGGTACAGAAGAAAGAAGCTGCAATGATAGCATTGCAATGTCAATGTGATAGAATATTTAGCTTCTTGTCAAGTTCTCTAAAAAAAACAGCATGACATATGTATAGCAATATTACAGCACTGCTAACTGTTTGCCTTCATGCTGCTTTTTTCCCTGGACCACCCTTGGAGGCTCTTTTTTATGGTCTCTGAGAAATGTTGACACTGATCACTCCCTGTGCTGTCATCTGTTGCTTAGTGCACTTCAGAGAAAACACAGAAACCCAGAGACTTTTCTTCTTTTCCTTTTGCTGTCTCGTGTTTTTAATCTTCAGGGCATTTTACAATGAACAAAATATTGAAATCTACATCTTGAAAGAGTTGCAGTTTATTTTGAAGAGTGTAAAAGCTGAGCCTAATTTGACAACTGTACTTGTGACAGCTGAGAAAAAGCAGCTTAGTGAGTGTGGTAATAGATCACAGGAGGTGTGTGACCCTGTTCTTTCACACATGTTTAGAGAGCTGCTTGGTGGAGTAAAAAGTGATCCTGTTCACCTTTTTGTTTGACAGGTGCACATCTGGAGGGCAGTTAGAGACAGATATGTTCAATCTGATGATAAGTTGATGGCAAAAATCCGCTAGAGAAAGAAACAAAAAATTGACTTCTAAATTAAAATGCTGGGAAACAGTTCCTAACAAACATACTGCTCCCTCTAAAACCTTTTCACCTTTGAATATATATTTAAATCACACACTTCTGCAATACCTGTATTTCAGGTTGGATTAGACTAGCAAGACACAGAAAAACAGGGAGGTTAGTTGAGATGGAAACTAAACGTCCAGGCATAAATGGAAATCACTGCACACAATGGAGACTGACCTCTGCAATCCATCCCCATGATTACACTTTAGTATAGTGGTAGCATTTTGTTAAGGTGGATGATTTGTTGTTGTTTTCTTTTACTAGGGAGATAAAAGCTAGCCCTAACTAACAGAAAAAAATTTATGAAGCAGAGCTTCACCTTCCAGCATTATAGAATTGCAAAGATAAAACCAGAGTTACAATAAAGCTTTTTCAGATTAAACAATATCCATTTTTTAAAACAAATCCAGTCCAAATTCACACCAAACTCCAATTTGAAAGTACACAGGAACTACAGATTTTTGACATATTTGCAGCTGGATTTGCAGCTAAAGATGTTTGAGCCAATGCAAACTGCTCTTTAGAGATGTATAAAGACATACAAACATTTTAAAAGCATGTATAATCTTCCTTTCACTATGAATGTTTTAATTGCATTATTTCAGATATACATGCAAGTTTGAGGTCGTTATGTAACCACATGTGAAAAAGATCAGTTGGAATGATTTTGCAAAGCAATTCTGTCCTTCCACTCTGCACTGTTGGCAGGGATACAGCAGATCTACACCTTTTATTGTGATAGAGAATGGCTTGTTTTGAGTTTTAACATGGTGGGCATTGATAATGTGCCAAAGGCTGCACAGTCCACATAAAGCCAATTAAAAAAAATATGGAGCCTGAATATAAAAACGGTCATGGTGAGTGCTGTCTTTAGATTCAATTTAGCCTGTAAGTACGCTTGCTGTACTGCTGGGAGAATTGCTAATCTAAACATTGTGGGAAAAGAAAAAGAAAGATCTGATCCATATGATCTCAGATGTATGTAAAGAACAATGGTGACAAAATTGAGATGAGAAATTTTATTCCCTGATTTTTTTTACTTCACCTCTGAACCAGACTGGTGAAGAAAAATATAAATGCATTCCTGTATTTTCTAATGCACTCATGCATGACAGGAAATAGTATAGGTCGCACAGGATTAATTGGAAATAGTAATCCCACCCAGATCAGATTTACTTATGTTTTTAATTTAGAAATCATCTTGTGAAATAAAACAGACTTCTTCAGCTGCATGCTCTTATATAACAGAAGAAAATAATCCATTTCCAATCCCAGAGGTTCAGTCTTCCCTTCCACTTCTCATGTGTGTTTTAGGGGGTAACAGGCATTACTTTCGTTTCCTCCTAGTCTCCATGCTAAACTATGTTTCAGCAGTCACCCAGAACAGACCCAGCACCAACAGTAGAGAAGCTTTAGAATCAATACCTCATTCTGGGAGGTCTTCATGTTGTTCTCAGAGTTTGAATAATTTGGCAAAAGCATTATGTCTTTTATTTCTTTAATGGTTAACCTTGATCACTTTATAAATTTGCTTATGCAAGCATTGTGTACGCTTAGCTAAAATACATCCTTCACAAAAATTATATGCATGTGAAAAACTGGAAATTTTTCCAAAAAAAATTATTATTGTGTTCAGTTTGTTGATAAAATAAACTCAGTGTTGCAAGTGTTTATAAAATACGGAGATTTACAATGTCTTTAATTTACTTAATTTTGTCTCCTAACAGCCTAAATTTCACAGCAAATTATTTGGATGTTTCCAACACAAAGAAGCAAATAATGAAAAGTAAAAATGTAGACCCTCTTTTTGCTAAAACGGGCAGGCGGGAGTGTTTTGGAGTATTTCTCTACCAGCTTTTGAAATAAAGATGTTTTAATTGGACTGAATGGAGATTATCAGTTAACATAAATTTTTAAGTCTTGATTTCCAGATTATTTATGCCTTGGCTTTGATGGAGCTGTTCTAATACATGTTCAGACTTTCATTTAAAATACTCACTTCTAGTTCTGTCTGTATGTTCTGCAGTTGTTGTTTTGCTGAAAGATGATTTTTGGCCCCATGTTTCATAGTCTTTTCCCACATTTACCTCCATTCTATTTTCCATAAAAAACCAGGCAGCCTTATACTGGGGTGGGGATTGTTCAGGATGATGTTCAATGTTAGTTTTCCTACAAAAAGGTCATGAATTATTGTGTCTCATACGTAGCTTGCAGCAAACTGAAAATTTCCCAGCATTTAATACTGTATTTTTTGGCATAAATACTGTATACTATAGCAAGATATACTGTTTAGATTCAGTGTTATTTGGTGAGTATGATCATTCTTTTCTCCAAATTAATGCTCTTAAATTTTTTAGAAAGCCTAACAAAGTATGCTTTAAAAAGTTAATAGTACAACCCTGTTTTGTTACATAAACCCATCATCAATCAGTTTGTATTAGATCCTGTGTCATTAGAAATATCCTTGCTGTCTTGAGATCTACAGAAAAGCACAAAAAAACAACAACCGTCCAGCGGTACACACCCTTGATGTACCACCCAACAATATCTCATATGACTGATCTGAAACTCTCTAACCTCTCCTGTTTTTCTCCCAGAGGAGAAAGTAACAAAATCAAGTAACAAAATAAACATTTTGGCTCTCTATACTTTACTGCAGTAATAATTTGCTTGCAATTATTTATACTTTCTACTCCTTAAATCTTAAAAATAGACTCATTACTTTTGTTTCATTTAAGTCCTTTCTCATTATGGCCTGCTGGTATTTAAAAAATAAAAAACATCAAAATAATTTGTTTTATCTAGAAAATCCTTTTTTTTTTTTTTTTTTTTTTTTTTTGTAGTTGGAGTCTGTACTGCAACAACTTGTTGTTCACCACATATCCATAAATAAATATCAAAAATTGATAATTTTTCAAGATATTTCAAAGTTCAATTTGACAGTGTTACCATTAGGTAAAAAAAAATTAAGAAAAATAAGTCTAAAAAAATTATTATTGTAGGAACATTTAAGGAACATTGTGGAAAAATTTTCCTTTATTAAGCTAGTGCAGTAGAGCATCTGTCTTCAACTATTTTTTCTGCATTACTTATAATTTTATACTTTAAGTAGTTTTAAAAATGGTATTTTTACACTTTTACTTGAGTAGAAAGCTTGTTGAAATTTTTAAACACTAAGAGTTCTACTTCTAGTTGAGTAATAAACATGAATACTTCTGACATCTCTGATTTTTCCTCACCTGACTGATGCATCTATTCTGACAATTTTATTTCTTGCTTTCTGCTCCCACAATAAAAATTTTAGACCACATAATACCAGTTTTACAGCATCCAAAAGAAAAACCTGAATTCCCATCTCATGTTTGTTTGAAAAGTTTGTTTGTCTGACAAATCATGTATCCTTCTTCAGCTACAACCAACTTACCATTAAACCCTTCTTTTCACACTTCACCTTACTTTCACTTTTTAAATATAAAATCTGCAGACAACTTATGTGCCAACGCTGAGACATATTAATCATTCTTGGCCTGCGTAACTAATGCTGTATTATTTATCTTTCAGGCTGAGGTTCCACTAAGCTTCCATGTTGTCCCATCACCATCCCCTTCTGCTTGTTTTGATACTCTGACACTCAGTGGCTCATCTTCCACTGTCTCACCTGCAGGGGTTCCTGACTGTTTGAACCCCGACCACCGCTGTCAGCTCCGACAGATTTACAGCTGGTTGGGGACTGATAGCAACCTATGCAATCTTTTATAAGGCTTTTAGCAGCTGTGTCTATAGGCTAACAGATCCCCTTTAGGGCTAATCTCTTTTCATAAATGCTTTTAATGATGCCAGCTGGCATATCTTCAGGCTCCATAGTCTGGTTGACTACGACTACTTCTGGCTAATGATCGGGGTCAAGGATACTCTCAGCTTTAAGACCTTGAAGAATCTATTTGACTTTCAGACTAGTCACCTCCTAGTATTGAACCTCAAAAAAGCATTTTTTTATTTACATTCCTTACTCTGACTATCCTGAAGAAAATGGATCTATTTTTCATCTTATGAACTTTCTGCTTTATTTAGATCTTTTTTTGTAGGTGTTGAGGAAGAATAGGGTACAGTAAGGGTGAATATAAAGAAATCTCTTCACTTTCCCAAAGCACATCATCAGCTTTGCCTTTGTACCTTTGGATGAAAAGGGTTTAATTAGTAATTCTAGATTAGGTATACTCATTGCAACTACTGTGTAGGATTTAGGCCTTTTGAGTCACTAAATAATGTTTGTAAATATCAGCCTACATTATAGAGGCTCTGAACGAAACAAACCTTTCATTTAAATTCACAACCTCAGTACATCTAAAACAAATATTAAAAATACATAATTCCACATTTCAAATGAAGCTCCGTTTTCATGTTTTTAAAATTAGAGGATCTAAGTTTGGTGAAACCAAAGCAAAACTAAAGGATGAAGCAAAATTTAAGGGAAAACATGTATTTAAAGGAAAAAAAGTCATTCAGTTTTGCCATGCTTATAAAGCCGATTATTAATCATTTTTTTGTGCTTGACAGTAGCCCCCTGGCTACTTACTTAATGTGGATAACATATGTGAAGAAGGGCTCACAGTAACCAAATATCTAAGCCTAATGCCAAAATAATTAGAGCTTAATTTCCACGCTAATCAGCTAAACCTTCAGAAACAATATCCACTGGCTTATTTGCAATTCATATGCTGGCAAGAATGGACTGTTATGACTGGGGAGTACATCAAGCCAGGGATGGCTATACACCTAACTGTTAATGTACCCTGTCTTAGAAATACAAGGTTGGAGCCATTAGAGCTCAGTTTGATGCTAACTTTTGGTCCTCAATTGATACCAGGAGGTTATCTTGACTCTCAGCCCTGAGTTCCCCACTATGTGTGTATGAATGTGTCGTATTATGTGAGTACAGCTGGGGTGAATGTGGATCTCGTGCAAAACATTTCAAGTATCCAGTATGACAAGAAAATCCCTGTTTAGATCAATGCATTAGCATTGAGTCCTCTTGCATGCAGTCTAATTTGACCAAACCGTAGTGTAATACAGCCAAAGTCAGTGGATCATATGATACCAATCGTAATTTTTTTCATCTAAAGAAGTCCAGCTGGATGCTGCTTCTAAATGACTTTGCAGCAATCCCTCTTTCAAAATAAAAAAGTAAACCTCTTAGCGATACCGGCCTTTGATCCGCTGACTTTATCAAACACCAGTGTTCCTGATAACTGGTTTAAAAAGAGGACAATAAGACTTGCGTCTTCATAGATACGTAGAAAAATGATGCTTAAAAAAGGTGGGATGCTTGTTTTTGTAATCCAGGTGATTCATCACTATCCATTGTGCTGTAGTCATGACTCTCACACAAAACCTACAAAGATGGCACCTCATACATGAAGACCAGTAAATCCCAAGTAAACCCCACAAAAACCTCAGTTAGGGTCGAAGCAAAACAGAACATTCTGATCATCTTATTTTCATGAAGAGGTCAAACATGGAGTGAAAAATTACATCTTTCTCTTTTATACATTGGAAGCTTTAAATTGCACCAGATAAATAATGAACTTTGATGAATAACTCAGTAAATGGGAGCCCGTGAGTTAACTGCCCAGTCTTTGTAACTCTTAGCAGGAGACTGGCTCCATTTCTCTCCTCCATTGGGCACTCAGCCTAAACTTACAACACCAACCCACAACCTCTAACCTCCATCATCTTGCTGACCTTTGCCCCTTGATCTCTGTCCCATACATCACTGAAAAAAACACAGATATAACTCAAGTCCAATCAGTGTTTACTCCCCACATCCAAATACCATATCTTGCTTCTGTATTTATCCTCTATTGTTTTATAGTTGAGAGAATAAGAAGTTTTTAAATGCAACATTTTAGTATCACTGTAAAAAGAAGAAAAAGGGGGAAAAAAAGTTTTTTTTAAAATAAGAACAATACATTTGCTGTAAAGGTGGGAGGGTACAGTGTTGTAGCCGTCAAAAGTGCCACCGTCAGAGGCTACAGGACCATAAACAGTCTCACAGCAGCAAGTGGTTACATTGAATGAAAGAAATGACTGTGAAATCAAATCACTCGCTTTGCTGCCAAAACATAGATGATAATTCAAAGTGACGACAAACTAAGCTGAGAATTCTCAAATGCTTCAGCAGCAGGAATGTGTGTCGTAAATGTGACCACGTGTTTAGCAAGAAACAAAAGTTTAAAGCTGGACTTTTCCTCCACTGAACTCAAATCTGCTCACCTAAACAAATGAGTACACATTTTACAATAATGTTTTGCACAAAGCAGAGCACAAATTTTATTTTCAAGTCTCTATTTCCACTGAGCAATGAGGCAGACAACGTCTGAGTTAACCTAAAAGAAGTGTTGGTCACGCACTAAGAAGTCCCAGGGGACTGTTGGTTCCGACAAGGTCATAAGCTCTTGTACACACCTTTGTTAAACCTTATAAGCAGAAGTGTAAAGAATTATTAACGTGTACTGGTCATTAAAAATGTTAGTGATGAATTACTGAACACACTAAAGCAACTGGTTAATCAGTTAATACATAGATCTGGGCATGAAATTGTTTCCAAGACAGAAATAGGTTTGGCCCCATGATCAGACCCTTAATAGATGCTCGGCTCTTATGACACAGGCATGCTGCAGATGTGTGGAGTGATGTTTAAAACACCCAAAGGACTGAAGATCAAAAATAAATCACATTGTATTGAGTATTAAATACTTTGTTCTGATTTATTTAAATGCTTTATGTTTGGTTTATGTTTGCTACATTCAAGTTTAATGGACATGATGTCAAAGCTGATTTTTTTCCTTGTGATTTATGTTAGATACAAGTATTTAGAAGCTGCTCCCTATGAGCTGATGAAAGGCAAGACACAGAGCTCACAGTAAAGTCCTGCAAGCACCCAAAGTGCAACAAGAAACCTGCTTGTTTTACAAGCTGGGTGAAAATGTACCCTATGGTTGTCTTGCAAGCTGCTGACACTTGTGCTTTGGCTGATCGAGATATATTTTATATTGTGAACTGCTGTGTGAGCCCTGTCACTTTGTAAAAAGCAATATGATGAGCGATGTGCTTGTTTAGTTTTTTCCAATTAGAATTAATATAAAACATGATAGCCATTCTTTTTTTTTTCGTTTGGGACATAAAGCATTTTAAAATCAGAGTTTTTTTGTATAGATTAGGAATTTATGGTCAGAAGGAATTCAGGAAATGTTGTTGTACAACGACAATAAAGGCAGAAGAGTAAAAGCTCTTTAAAAAAGGGTCGTTTGGAATTTTTCTATGCATGAGCTTTGTTTCAAGGATAAAACATATGAGCTGCAATGGATCACTATTGTTGTGCCTTCATTTAGTTTAGATTAGTTGATGCAGGCAGCTACTGTAAACCTAATTGGCTGTCGTAATCTAAGAGTGGTGACGAACAAAGCAGACTTTTAACATATTAAAACAACTTTAACCTGGAAATATGTTATCACAGTTCCTGCATACACTTGTTTATGAACCTTAAAAACATCTCTACTCTTGCATTGTGTCTCTTTTTGCAAAAAAGAAACAATTATTTACATAGAAGAGAAGCTGAGGCAGTCCATCCATCCATCCATCCATCCATCCATCCATCCATCCATCCATCCATCCATCCATCCATCCATCCATCCATCCATCCATCCATCAAGGATATAAGCTAAATAAAACTGCACAGATAGATCTACTGCAGATTAGACATCTACTACTCATAAACCTGAAACAGAGCACCAAGTAAAAATCCTTAACTTTTGAAGCCTTTATTGTTTATCTAAATTTTCATCAGATATATCCCATTGTAAAAAGGGGATGTATCAGCATCATGTTTGTACTAGCATTAAGTAAAAAAATCTAACTTCAATTTCAGTGAGTAATTACTAAATAAGTAAACCAAGAGAGGCAAACACTGAAGTTGTGATATCATCTACTTTAATCTTTAAACAGGACCCTGCTTTAGAAAATGCTGAACTTTCTATAGAGCTGTACGGGATGAGAAGCCATATTTTTAATATAAGAAAGCCAACCAAGTAAGGCTGGGCAATCAGCGGTCTCCTGGGGCATTTTGAGTGGAGCAGCAGGTAGCAGGGGAGCTGTCCAAAGACATAACAGTTCTGATGGGAAGCCAACCACAAAGAAAAAAAGGTGGAGGAGAAATGGAAGAAAAGCCTAAAAAGCCCAAACAGTCGCCTTTATCCAAACAAATACAAACACAAAAGGTAATTAACCTCATAGTTGACTTCCCCTCGTGGTTTGGTATTTATCTCAGGTGTTTATTCAGCAAATGTTCCATTGAACACATGAGAATGTATACTGAAACCTCATTAGTCCATGTGGATACGGGAGGAATTCATTATGGCAAACAAGCATAAGCCCACAGTGTTATTGTTTTAATATTGACTGGAATCCTTTGTGCCACTCCCTTCTGGCAGAAAGTACCCAGCTGTGCTGTCAGTCTGCCATTCAGCCCCCTGCTTTCCTCTTGCAGTTCACATTCACTGTGAGAGATCCTAACCTCTGTCATTAACGTTCATATATATGATAATGGCTGCTTTCTTACTGTTACACTGCATGTAAAGTGTTACTTTTCATCCCCGGCCAAAAACTGAACCACAGAAAAGTCAATTAAACCCTTAAATAGCCATATTTTTGCAACTCCTTGGTGACATGGCTTTGTCAGGGGATGTACAGCATGGGTTGGCTCCAGCATTTAGTCAAGCCTGATGTCTAAGCAGCTTGGAGGGGAAAATGACTGGTACATTACTAAATGTAAGTAAAACATACCTGTGACGGGTCATTGGCTTGTTTGGTGAGTAGTGAGGGTTGAGTCCAGCTTTGTAGAGATTGTATCTATTTCCATAGAAAGGGTTTATATGGCCTCCATAGAAAGTTCCTTTGCTGTTCACTTCAGAGAGCATCACCCCAATGAAAAATATCTGTGCAGAAAGCAGGCGCAATTTGGTCCACATTGTTTTTAATTTAGAAAATAGTCTAATTGATTCAGAAGTCTCAAAAAAGCAGGTGCCTGGTGATAAAAATATGTTTAAAAAAGCGGCAGTTTTAGTTCCTTAAGGTATAAAATCATCCCCTGCCACAAGTGGAGTTCTTGTTTTCTTTAGTAGACCCTAAAGGAGACCAAACTGCTGTAGCATCTTGTCCCATGTGCATGTCCAGTTTTCCAAGTAATACAAAAAGGTCTCATCCCCCAGAACATGTAAATAGGAAACGTAGAGAGGATGAAGAGGGAAAGAAAAGAAAAAAAAACAAAAGGTGATCTACAGGAGGGGAGAGGAAGAGAAGGAGAAGAACGAAAGGAAGAATGGGATAAGGGAAAGACGTCCGTCTAAAAATCAGCCTCCATATACACACGTGCGAGAGTGTTTGGGACCTGCTGAAAAGGCTCGACCCTCCCAGCAATCTGCTCTCTGCACGAGTGAGGGTGTGTGTGTGTGAGTACGAGAAGCAGCATGCTGCTTTGCAGCCCCTGAAGGGGCAGGCAGACAGACAGCGGGTATTTGCATATCCCACCCCAAATCCAGCCTGGTCCCTCTGTGTGCTGAAGGAGTTGTGTCGCAGTATTAAGTGATTCTTTCAGTGTTTGTTTCACATGAAAAGATACAGGGAACTCCAGATGAAAAATATGTGATTTCTTGTTTAGTTACTCTTTATTGCTTATTGTGTTGTATTTCTTTCTTCTATCAAAGGCATAGTTTGCCTTCCTTCTTTCTCTCAAGAGATTTTGCATCTCTGCCAAGTTTGTTGTCTTCATCTGCATCTCCTGCTGCTGTGCATGAGAGAAATATTCCAATGTATAACACTATGTTTGGCACTAGAACCCGCAAAAGCTGGACTTGATGGAGAGACTCATTGCTTTATTTTGGTTAGTAATTAAATATACCTACAATATTTTTGGTCAACATTCACACCTCTGTCCCCCTGCTTTCAATTTAGTGACTTATGTTTGATTTTAAATTTTTTGGTTCTTTGTTTTTGTTTCATTTTTTTTTTTTACCAATCTGACAGTATTAAATCAAAATGATGAAAATATTTTTTTGATAAAAATCATTTGCTGTGCAGCTTTGAGGGGAAACACTTGGAGGAATTGGCAGGCATCTAGTTTTTGTTTGTTTTTGTTTGCTCAGTTAAATGGCTGCTCTGAAACATCTTTCTCAACTTTGTGTAGACAATGCATCATTGAACCTGGTCTATTTTCTCTTCATTTGCAGGACAGTGTAAAAGAGAAAATTGTTTCACTGTTTGCTAGACACACATCACACAAGTGCTTGATTTCCTGAATGTATGACTGACCAATGGCCACTGAAACGTAGACGGCTTTAATTATGTCTGTGTACTACTGACACAGTGTGGATACAGGTTTTATAGCAGATAAAAGGTTAAAAAAAACACTGTTCAAAAGCTTTGAGTAGAATGTTTAGATCCTTCCAAATTCCTTTCATGATATTCCAAAGTATGCAGCCCAGTGTGATATTTTTTCTTATTTTTTCCACTCATGCAAAAATGGTTGCAGTTAAAGACCTCCCAATAGTTCTTTTAGAATGAACAATCCTATAATTTCAGAGACTTTGACCTAAAGAAAGCTGAGAGAACATCGATTTTTTATGTTACAAACTTACCAGATTTAAGCATTTAAAAGATGAAGAAGAAGCATTTAAAAAATGAAGAAAAAAATTATTTAGAAAATAGATTTAAAACCTTTCAAAAAATACTAGAATGGGTACACTCTAATAATTTTTTCTATTCAGGCTAGAGTGGCTTCATTGTTTTCGTAGAGAAATTCGGAAAACATTGCTGTCAATGGACCAATTCCAACCATTGCAAGTCAAAGGTAACTCGATGTAAACTGTTCAAATATAAGGCCATATTTGTGCATAGTGTCTAGAAAAATTAGAAATTGGAACTCGGAAGTCAAACTCTTATCTCTAACAGTTACCTTTAAAATGATTGTTCCATGTTAAACAGGCAACCATGGACCTTATGAATCAGTTTTTCTTGAGATATATATATAGTTCTTCAAGATGGTATGGAAAATTTGTGGGCAATGTGTGTTCAGAGCTGGCTCCTGCTTTTTGGTCAGCCAGATAGTCCTTCTGTGGGAGAGGAGCAGTGCGGTGTAGTGAGGGCTGACAGATGCAGCAAAGCAGTGTCTGTTTCAGCCAGCATAATGTTGTGTGTAAAAGCCACCCACCAGTCCACTAACAGGTAAACCTCAGCTGTAGCAAGCTTGCAATGTATGAGACTGTATTCAAGGGATGCAGTCCAAATAATATCAACTATTGCTAAATTAATCTTTAGCAATTATTGATATTAGCCCCCTTTGCACTGAAAGCCCTGGAATTTAAATATTCTGGATTTGTTTTACTTAAATATCAAGAAAGATTAATAAGAATCATTTTCTCACATTACTCTTCATGACCCACAACAATCAGCCTAAGAAAAACTTCACTACACCTTCAATGCAGCAAGTGGTAATAATAAGAAGACACAAGTTGTTCTCCCTTTACCTTTAGTGCAGACCAGCTATAAGTAAATCCCTGAGCTTAAAAAGTTTATTTTTTACTTTTTAATCATTCTGCATCTTGCCAGAGTTGCTTTTTGAAAGTCTAATTTTTTTAAGGGGGTTTTAAAGAACTTTAATTTTTGATTGATTTTGGCTCTTCCCATTGGACAAAAGCTCTGTTGTTTTGCCTAAAGGAAGACAGCATTTCCCATGAGGAGCAGAGCATGGTGTGGTAAAATCCTAATCTCCCAGTCACCTGCAGTTGGATTAAACTACATCTCTGTTTCCAGTGGCAATGAAAGATGAATAACGATGAGGTAATGAATCTAATTGTGGTGAAACAATGTCATATGACGATGCTGAAAACAATAAACGTTTAACTTTGGTTTTGTACCTGACTCATCAGCGACTGTTGTGCTGACTTTAGAGTCTTGAAACAGATAAATATGTTATGTATATGTTATGTTTTATAATTTAATTGTAAAGAATTGCATAAATCCCAGAAGGAAGATGCCTCATTGTCCGAATATAAACCCTGCAAACCTTGCATGAATGTACAGTCGCTCAGGGAAATTTTCTTGCATCAACTTCCATCTTTATAATGAATGGTGAAAGGGGGCTGTGACTTATTCCATAAAGCAGTCAGCCCATTTGTTGTTTTGTGTGGCAGGGTTACTGCCACCCTCCTCAAAGTAACATAATGCCGGTGAAAGTGATACAGACCCCCTCGGGCCATGACAGAGGAGTCATTCAACAAGTTTCAAGCTGATGTATACTCACAAAAGTTATGAAAATATTTTATGAAGGTTCAAAAGTTACTCAGTGTTGGTTTGAAATAACCACTCAAAATAATGTTCACTGTTATGTTATTTAATAATAATAACTATGTACATTTCAGGAGTCTACAGCACAAACTGAAAACGCTTTTTTTTTTTTTTTGTCAAAATAAATACTATTACTGAAGTTGGTCCTTTTATCCACAAAACCATATATCTAGTAGAAGCTGCAGATAGTGGATTTGAGGATAAAAGGATCGCCACAAGCCAACAAACTGAATCCACTTGGTGATCTGTATTATACCCCCATCAGCTGTGGACCAGTTAACCGGCGCTTCCACTCCACAACCAGGCTCAGTAAGCAGCTTTCACCAGCCTGCCCCAAAGATACGAGGTTCTGCAGCTTTGACACAGATTTGAAAGTTTTGAGGTGTACTGTCTGCAAATGTTTCTTTAAATACATCTTAAAACGTATTTTGTGACAAACGTAGGTATGAAAAACATCATTTATACACAGCTTCACTACTGCTACTGCTGGTGAAACAAAACACTGCAGCTGGACACAACCCCACCCCTAAAAGCCCAGATAGTAGTGCATCTCTAGAGGCACCAAAGCTCTAGGAAGGTAACGCCCTGGGAAAGTCAATTTGTCTGGGTAAATGTGTATGGAAACGCTACCTGGGCTTGCAAAAGCCCCGGGCTTTTGAGTGACAATAGAAAAGGGGCTATTGACACTGATAATCATTGATGTAGGTAAACTTATGTCTTTAACTGTATTTGATATGAACTGAATGAATAACAAAGAATCGAACTAAGCACTTAAGATGCACTCAGCATTCAAGCATATATTCAGGCAGTGCTTTGATTCTTCATGTCAGAAGGTTTGTTCATCAGTAAGAAAGAAAAGAAAGGAGTAATTTAAAATGATCCAAACTTTGGGCAGATCCTATATTGATAATAAGAATTGATCTTTATTGATATCACATTGGAGTACGCCCAGAGTGCAGGCTGTGGGGATCAAAGCAGGTACTTGCAACCTACTCAGAGCACAGGCGCACCGCTCTAACCACTAGGCCAACACTCCCAATATGTGCTCATTGATAACAGACAGTGGTAAGAGACCGTGTTTAGGTCTTTAGAAGCAGCAGAAACACAGAAAATGAACAGTGAGATTCCACAAAGACAACCACTGTGGCCGGAGTAATCTGCATCAGATAAATACAGGAGAAAATTTGACTATTTTAAATGTGGCCGAAGGAGCTTTTTCTGTGATGGAAACAGTCTCTTTCCATAATAGGACCTTAAGGATATGAAGTCATACAAGCGCAGGTGTGATAACGTAATGACATTTCACAGTGTTCGCCCTGACACACACAAAGAACACTTACTCCACCATTGTTGCGCCACAGTTTCCACCTTTTAGTTGCAGTGTTTGGCCTTTGTTTACTTCTTGGGGTGGATGGGGGAAGGGGTGTCAGTTTTGTGTGTCTTTCTGATTACAAACACTAGGTGTCATTATTACTCATTGCTCATTTGAAGTGCCTTGCTTTTAGTTGTATTCAGTCAATATCTCGAAGAACCACCTTACTAGCTTACTTCCAATACCTTCTAAAGGACCTCTCAGTTTTCAGAAACCTATGATCAAACAACAAACTACTCCTTTGAGTTCCCAGAACCACATTTATAAATAGAGGAGATGTGATTGCTGCAACTAATATGTGGAACAGCTCATAGCAATATATGATCAGCCCAAAGTTTGGATCATTTTAAATGACTCCTGAAAGCTTATTGATATTTCTTGGCATTTAAATAAAGGCTAACTGTTTTATTTAATTAATTGATGGTTTTATGGAAACTTTACAACACTTTGATACAGTTACAAGCTGTTATTAAAGTGCTTTATTAATAAAATTGACAATGGAATTGAAAATAACTGACTATAAAAATTATTTTGACACTATGTGACATGTTTCTGTGTTAAGTTGTATTGTACTCATTGAAAATCACTTCTGTTAACCCAGTTGGTGTTCTAAAGGGGCTAAAAAAATGTGCTATAACTGAATTATTCGGGACGCTGCTTTAAATCGAACATTCTCTAAAAGTCTGAGACTTTAACAGAATATTTATTTGAGTACATTTTTAGACTAAGTGTATGAATACTTTTCAGTTCTCTATAGTGATGCCCTCCTCCTCCCAAGGGTGGTTATATACATAATATAGGTGATGAATAGATAATAATAGAAAAGGGTTATCCTGAATACGTAAAAGCAATAGAAAAATAAAATAAAACAGAGTGATCATTAGTTATTACCCAGGGGTCCAGGAATTTCTTTTCTTTTCAGAGAATCCCTGGTAGCAGGTTAAGTAATTTTTATTCTGGAAGTTGTTTGATAAGTGCCTCATGATAAATCGTAACATTTCTATCCTTGCCGTTAACATTGTGGTGAGAAATGAATACTAATATTTATGTTAACTGGCAAAGTCGATCCTGTGTAAGCTTAGGGATAATGATGTTGGAGGGCCTCTTGCTCTTGCTTCCAGTATAAACTAATGCTGTATACAGCTAAATTACAATGTAAACATAAATGTAAGTCATAGCAGCCCAATCACATAAATACCACTGTGCAATCAAGCTCAAGAACATTTAATTTTAAATTAAAATACATAAATCAATGGATTATTTATCTCCAAATACCATACTTCTACAATAGTTGAGTGTTGGTATTTTGGCTTTTTACTAACACAGAAAGTTCTTCATGAAATCTGTTCTATCAGGTAAGAATTAATAGCTAATTTCTTATTTTAACATTTTCATTCATCTTCAATGGAGGTTCAGATGAGGAGATAGACATTATCATGTCCAGTCCTACAAAACTAATTTAATTTAGAGTAATGAGATCAGATAACAGACTTTAAATACAAGCTGTATGTCCAATGAGCAGACTCAAGATCCCTATTTATTCAGCTCATGCTTGCTTGTTTTCATCGACTGGAAATATCTGACCACTTGAATGGCTCTTTTCTTTCACTTCAGCAGCGTTTCCTGCTGTCTAAGAGAGGACACATTGGTTTAGAATGGAATGACATCTGGACTGCCGCAAACACAGCCCACATTGTGGACAAAAATACCTACACTGTAAAAAGGTTAATCAGATAAAGGCAAAACTCTCAATCAAGCAGAAATCTTTTATTCAATTAAGCTAATTGTTTTGTAGTGAAGGGACTGTTCCTTCTTAATATTAAGCATTCAGGGAAATAGGCAGGTAGCTTTTTCAGGGAAATTAATCTCCCCATCTTTTCTTCAAACTAATTATTTTGACCAAATCATAATAAAATGCTTTGAAAAGTAATAATTCCCCTATAACTTTTTTTTAGACACAGGGCTCTTTCACCCTAAGCCGGTAAGAAACTCTACATTTAGATTACATCTGGTTTACATCATAGCTAGACCACCACCACCAGAACCTGAATTTGTCATGAAACACAGACAAGTTTCTCTATCCCTTATTTTAAATGACGACATCATGCAGAGCTTTCAGGACAAATCACAGTAACATTATGTTAAACATCCCAAAACAAGCAAACCAAAGTCACTTTAATCCATGTTGTTTGAAACCTACCTACTGTAGGGGGGATAGAAGCATATAGAGATGCAAGCATGCATTTTAGGTGTCTGCATGTGAGTGTGCATACAAACATTTTAATTGCTGGATTTGTGTTTTATTGTAAATGCTGTAAGGGGTCAGTGATCTGCAGAAAATACGAGGTGTGTTTGGATGAACATGGACTTACAATGAGCCCCTTGTTTTCACTGCAATGTGTTCTCAGTTGCAAAGCAATTAAAGACTAGTTTACTGGCAGGGGCTGCTTTTTGCTTCATGCACGTGACGCAATCCTCTGGGTTTGCCCAGCCACTGACTGATGGACCCGCACACACGCATATTCTCATGTGCAGATTGTGTACAGCTTGCATGTGCACATATACACATAATTTAGACTCATGCAGAGTTTCCAGAAGGGAAAGACTTCAAATCAGCAGCAGCACAGGGGTTACGCTGTATGAGGCTGTCAATTTAACAACAAAAATAAACGCACACAGATTTGGACGAGTGACAGAAACATCATGTGAATTTAAAGTCATTAACAGGCTGGCTTAACAAAATTCAGATGTGAAACCTCAAAGTCTGGAGGTGTTTGAGTGTTTTGTAATTTAAGATATTCTACTGCCTTTTTGTAGATCAATGCAACCTTCTAACAGTTTGTAGAGAGGTATGATTCAATGTCTTAAAAAGCTTAATTAGAAATAAAAATGTACTGCTCATTAAAGGCACCACATTCTCATTATGATTTGAAGCCACTATGGTTATAGTCAATAGCAGTCTGTCAACCTGTCCCAAAAGTCCTGACTTCTACCTTTTGTTAGCAAGGATACAGTCCCTTTCAAAAGTATTTGAACTCTTTGACCATTTTATTGTTGTTCTGGATGCCTGTTTATGGTCACAATTCTGCTGAAAGTCAACCTCCACTCTTTTGTAGCCTTTAAAGAATTATTCAAGGTACTATTTTATGGTTACTTCAGTGCAGCTAACCTTTGCTAAAGCAAAGTATGATGCTGCCATCAACATGTTTTATTGTTATAATTCTTTCAGGTAATATGGAATGTTTGCACTCACTATGTTGGCACATTGAAAACTGGATTTTTAAATGCATCTCTTTTTGACGCTTTCCCACATATTTTTAAATCAAACAAATACTTGCTTTATTTTTTTGCAGATTATCCCACCTGAGGCCTGGGTTGTAGT
>NW_015150641.1:267600-269908 GCF_000732505.1 Cyprinodon variegatus | reverse complement strand
TTATTATTTCTCACCCTGCTCAGCATGTCAGTTTACAGGGCCAATCATGTCTACAGTTTCATGTTTTCTAAGGACCATATTCTCTTTATGTGATGTCATACGTTGTAGATCCTGGCTCTAAAATATTAATTTTGCATCCAGAAGGATTAAGAGGGTGTAAGAAATGAAGGACTTTTGTTTGACAGGGTTTTACATACTGAAGAAAATTATACCACCACCTACTTCTAGAGATAGAGCATAAAATAGGATTTCCTTACTTTGCTCACATCAAAATTGAATTAAGGATTTAAATACATATTTATGATTCTCAGGCCCAAAAGAAAATACTATTGAGGTAAATTGCGCACTGTTAGGTTTGTGCAGTCAAAGATTATTGCTGCCCAGTCAGGCATTTTCCACAACTCACAATGTTATGTACAGTACAGGGTTGTGTGTTTACATAGAGGGACCAGTCCGATGTGTCTAAACGCTGGATTGGAGTGGGAACAGTTGTAACTTTCTCCATGTGTGTCAGACACAATCTTTACCATTTTTTCCCCCTGGCTCCTTCTGACATCTCTCCAACTGCAAAACAGAGATGATGAGGAAGGATTACTGTTATTTAAACAAGGTCTCTCTCACTCAGGGTCAGCGGGTTTAAGATTCTTAATATGGTTTGAGTTGGGTGTTTAGATGGAAGCAGTATGGAATGGGAACTAGTAGACTGTCTCACTAAAATGAATTGATCAAATAAATTGGCCTCAGTTCCTGTTATCCTTTCCCTGTCTAAGGCAGAGCTTGCTCACAATGGAGTCTTTGTCTTGTTTTGTTGGTTGTCTGTCATTTAGGACAAGGTTAAAAACAACACAATGACCCCTAAAAGAGTGGCGATAATGTACATTCCACATTTGTATGTTTTTTTTCTTTCTTGTATGCACACTGGAAAATTCAAATGCCTGGGAACGCTTAAAAGCCTAAAGTAATAAAAATAATTTTCAAAATTTTTCATTTATCATTTGTCTTTCATTTAAGCAACATGGCCCCTTCGAAAAAGAAGAACTTAAAAAATAGAAAGCTGGTTTCTTGGTATGATACAGAACTGCGCACTTTAAAGCAAAATGCTAGGAAACTGGAGAGAATATCATGCTCTACATACCTGCAGGAATCCTATCTAGTCTAGTCTGTTTTTTGCTGTATAAAAATCTTCATTAATAGAGGTGAATAAGAATATTCCTAGTTTTCTTTATAATGTCATGATCTTGGTGCTGATTACTGGCATGATTACTAATTTAATTCTCCTGCCTAGCTGCGCCAGTTTCTCATTTACCGCTCATCTCATCCACCTGCTCCAGCTTCTCTTTAGCCAGCCCTCTAACCAGACATCAGTGCTAGATTATTCTTGAGCCTTTGGTGAGATTTATTTAGCATACCCGATTGTGTTCTGATTGACTAATTCGACCTGTTCTGCTTTTGGACCTCTGAGCCTGCCTGTCCGCGTTCTGATCTGTTTGCCTGAACTGTCTTTGGACTCCTGCTGGATTCTGCCTGTTGACCTAACCTGGAACTGATTCCTATCACCGTCCTGCATGTTCCTTCAGAATCTCTTCAGACCTCTGATCTTCTGGTTCTAAATCCTAAGCACGTCCTCAACACTGGCTTTGGCCTCTCCCTCTGGATTATCCTGCCTTCCTTCATCTGTTGGATCTGATCTTCTGCCAGTTCTGTAGTCTTCAAGGCTTCAGCATCTGGAAATCTCTGGGCGGCAACCACTGCGTCTTGTCAGCCGAGTGGTTGCAGTCAACCTTGTTCTCTAGGCATGGACTGAACCATAAAACCAGGTTAGTGACTCACTGGTTCATAATCACCTCCGTCACATTTAAGAGGTTAGTAACCTGTGTTTCCTTTCTGCAAAGTTTCCTGCCTTAGATGCCCTAGCAGTTGTTACCACAGATCCATTTTTGGATGTCGGCCTTGAAGTTGCCAGACTCACACAGAGCCATAGTCCTTAATCATCCATTCCTACTGCTCTTAGCCTGCAAAAACGATCTAGAAATAAGTCAACATTTCTTAAATTAAGGTTATTTACCCTTAACTTGAGTAGGTTAATAAGATGATTTGCCAATGGAATTTGTATTTTTACTCTTGAAATAAAATAATTAGATAACATACACGTGAAATAATGTAACGCAATAGTTTTTCTTATTTTAAAAGTAAATTGACTTATTCCATTGGCAACGGTTGGCTATGATTAATCTATCTCTGTAACAGGGATATGTACCTCAGGCTTTTAAGGTAGCTGTTTTTAAGCCTTCCCTTAAGAAACCAGGTG